>NC_062216.1:92035342-92338958 GCF_902686445.1 Sciurus carolinensis | reverse complement strand
TGGAGCACATTTATAATGATTATATCTTTCTGAGTCATGGTGTGGAAGTCTTGCCATTTTCCATTTTTAAGATTATACGGACCCAGTTGGGTGTGGGGTGCATACCAGTAATCCTAGTGACTTGGGAGACTGAGGCAAGAGGACTGCAGGTTTGAGGCCAGCTTTGACAGCTTAGTGAGACGGTATCTTAACATAAAAAAGTAAAAAGAGCTGGGAATGTAGCTCTGTGGTAGTTTTCCCCAGGTTGAATCCCCAGTCCCCAAAATTTTAAAAAATAAAAATAAAAGGTCATATTGTCCCAACTTTCTAACTTGCCTCAATCTTCACATTTCAAATAGGGTTAATGATATTGGTGGGGCTCAGGATACACCATCCTAAAATACCCTGTATAGACAATCATATGCCACCCCATAATATACTTCTTGGGCAAATTGTTTATTTTGAAATGCTTATTTGGAGAAACTGAAGACACAGGAGTAGCATAAAACATTTTGTAAGAGAAATGTACATGTGTAAAGGAAAACTCTATTTGTAAGAGTCTCTTCCCCCCTCCCCACGTCCACCCCCAATCTTGCCACCAGGAGAAGGAAAGCTAAATCCATAGAGACTCACAGTGGAGAAAGGATCAACTCACATCAGCATAACAAAGCTTACCTTTGCTTTATATGCTTGTCCTGGCCATCTCACCTGAACCTGAATTTTCCCTATACTCTTTGTTCTTTCTTTTAGAAAATGGCAGTATTTGAGCCTGAATTTTAAAGTCTTTGAGGTCTACTCCAGAGATTTATTCATTCTCTGGATTTCCTCCATGTATACATGAGGCATGCCTGTTAATAAATTTCTCTTTGCTTTTCTCTTGTTAACCTATCTTTTGTTATAGAGCGTTCCAGTTAAGAATTATTAAAGATATGAAGAAACTTATTACTTTTCTCTTCTACAATATCTAACATGTTAGAGTATTGTAGCAATTAGTAGGTAACATTTTAAAACTCTAACATCGAGCTAAGTGTTAGCCGGTTCTCAGTAAACGTTGAACCTCTTCCCATCTCCCCTTCTCTTCATACCTTGAAATGTGAGTAGAGAGTTGGCTTTGAAAACAATCCTTGTCTTATTTTTGCTTCTGGTACATATTGTTTGTTACATTCCATAGGAAAGTGGCATAAAGGGCATCAGGCAAGCTGGGAGCCAGGGGCACGGCTTTGTTTTTCATCACAATAAACTTCTGGAGAGCAAGCAGTCCATCACCTCATTGGTTTCTCCACACTGTATCTCTCAACAAATATGAATGCAATCCTCCAAACTTTCTAGGGCAACTCATATGTTTTTTAAGTCTTGATACAGGTATTTCTGCTTAGGTGATAAAATTAGAAACAGAGTGAAGAAATCTTTGCCATATAAGTTAAGAAAGCTAAAAATTAGCTGGGCATGGTGACACATGCCTGTAATCCCAGCAACTCATGAGGCTGAGGCAGGAGGATCGCAAATTCAAAGCCAGCCTCAGCGTTTTAGCCAGTGAGGCCCTAAGCCACTTAACGAGAACTTGTCTCAAAATTAAAACACACAAACACACACTCACACACACAAAAGGACTAGGGATGTGACTGGTGGTCATGTGTCTGGGTTCAATCCCTGGTACCAAAATAAAAAAAATAAAAAGAAAGAAAGTTAAAAAGTAAAATAAATAGCAGCTACACTTAAGACACAAGGAAGTATTTCTGAGGGTGGGAAGAGGAGCATCAAAGGCTTTTGGTTGCTGGCTATTGGTTATTTTGACCTTGTGTTTGTTGTCTGTGCATTTGTTTTATTATTGCCAGTTAAACTGGACATTTTTATTTTATATGATTTTTCTAATGGGTTTTATATTCCAGTTAAAATAAACAACTTAAATTAGTTAACCAAATGCTTAAAGGGTGCTGAGCTACAGTTCTAGGTGCCATACACAGAGCTTTATACTATCTCATTTCGGCTGCCTTGTACAAAATATCAGCTTTGTGTACTGTCAGCATTCTAAAGATGAGGACACCATGATTCTGGAAAGATAATCCCTCAAGTTTTAATAATTTAGTCATCTGCCTAAACTTTCACTGTTAGAGAGTGGGGAGGCAGGATTAGAATTCAGGAGTGTTTCAAGCTGGTTCTGTGGCACATACCTGTAATCTTAGTGACTCCAGAGTCTAAGGCAGGAGAATCATGAATTCGAGGCCAGTCTGAGAAATTTAGTGAGAACCTGTCTCAAAAAATAAAATGGTCTGGGGATGTAGCTAAGTGGCAAAGTGCTCCTTGGGTCAATCCTCAGTAACTCCCCGTGCCAAATAAAAAAGTAAAATTCAGAGTTTGACTTTAAAACTGGTCCTCTTCTTCATGGGACTATATACATCTGTGCTTAGTTTACTGATGGAATTTTCCAGGAACATAAAACTTTATACAATAATTTTTGATTAATTTTTACTGATAAATAGATTTTTTAAAATAGTGAGTGTATGTGTGTGTGAGAGAGAGAAAGATAGTTCAGATATTTACCAGAAAGTCCTAGGTCATAGCTTTCTCCTGTGTAGGGTCAAATCTCCTGCTGTGTCTCTCCCAGGAGGACACGTGAGATTGCATTTAGGACCTGCCTAAATACTCCAGGGTAACCTGCCCATCTCAAGACCCTTAAT
The DNA here is from genome assembly GCF_902686445.1 of Sciurus carolinensis. Taxonomy (NCBI): domain Eukaryota; kingdom Metazoa; phylum Chordata; class Mammalia; order Rodentia; family Sciuridae; genus Sciurus; species Sciurus carolinensis. Next base: position 92,336,301 of record NC_062216.1, on the reverse strand, counting down.
CACATCTGCAAAACCCTTTTCTGCTATCTAAGATAACATTTCAGGATCTAGGAATTAGAACAAGCTACAAAACTTCAGCATACTCTACTTTTATTCTTTAGGTTTTTAATCATTGAACTAGTTTCCATTATCTGTCTCAATGAGGGAAATATTTCTAAAGTGAAAATGAAATTTTAAAGTCTAACTTATTTAAGACACTGAACACATAGTGAAAGTAAAATATAAGAAGATGGGAAGTATCCACATTTTTTAGAGTTTAAGTATTTTGCTTATTTATAATTGCTTCTCCTATTTTATGTATATGCTCCCAATTTTGTTTAATATTTGACTTCTTTTTACTTTTTAAATATGTTCTATTTTATTATGTACATAAGTTATCAAATTTATCAAAGGATAAATATGATGAACTGAATAAAAATCTATCTATAAGCAGTTCAAGCTTTTATATATTCTTTGCTAATAACTATGTTCAAGTCTATTGTAGTTTTCTTCAGACCTCAGCGCTTTGGTTTTTTGTTTTTTGTTTTTTTTTTTTTTGGTACCAGGGATTGAACCCAGGGGTGTTAACCACTGAACCAGATCCCCAGCCCTTTTTTATTTGAGGCAAATTCTCACTAAGTTATTTAGAGCCTTGAAAAGTTGCTAAGGCTGACTTTGAACTTGGGATCCTCCTACCTCAGCCTCCTGAGCCACTGTGATTACAGGCATGCAACACTGTGCCCAGTTTACTTTTTTAAAAAAAGAATTTATTTACTTTTTGTACATATTTGTTTAAATCATAAGAAATTATGGATATGAAGTTTCTGCTTATTTGTAGATGAGAGAGTGACTTTAATCCCTGGGTGTTTAAAACTCCATCCTCTTATCAGAATAATATTATGTAATTTTTGCAGAGTTGATAATAAAAATCATCCTCCTTCTTCTCTCAGATTTTATTCTCCTTTCAAAGTTCTTGAAAGAAAACAATGGAAGAAAGTCATGTAGAAAAGTACTTGAACGAGTTTATCAACACCCCCAAACATGTTCTTGCTCCAAGACCTTTCATTGACTGGGTCTTCCAAGGTGCCTCCAGTGTCCTGAGACAGAGAGGGGCCATTATGGTTAAACAAGAGGGTTAAACTGAGGGTTCTCGTCTGGATCTCAGAGGGAGGCCTGGTGCTCTGTGCAAATATGAATAAACCTTGGCACTTGCAAATTACTGGTTTTGGGTTCCTTAAACCAAACTGTGTCTTTTCTCAATGGATATGAAAGGGAGGCTCAGTGAGAAAGTCATACAGCTTTTTCTTTCCTGTTGTGTCTCTGTTGTAGCCACAGCAAAATATCTTGAAATTTGGCTTTGAAAGGTCAATGGGTGACGTGATATGTGTGGATGGTGCTGTTCCCTTTAGGCATTAATTTTATAAAAGGGCTCCAAATATACACTTGTCTTATTTTCCTTCCTTTTGCACTTCTGAGAAATCGTTCATCCTTTTAAAGATCAAATTTGAAGTACCAGTTATAAAACTGTTACAATTATAAAAACATAATATAAAACAATTATAGAAACACAATATTTTCACAATCCAAACTCAGCTTCTCCTCAACCATTTATCTTCCCTGTGCTTACGCGCAAGTATATATACATGTGTGTGTGTCCATGTGAATGGCAGAGGACGAACTTCCTGTCACTCTGCTGCTTACAAACACTCCAAGGGCACCCATACTACATACTGCGGACTACAAGTGCCTCTGGGATCTGATCCACACTGACTACTTCATTCTCATTGGCTTGCTCCTCTGATGCTCTGATCAAGGTATGCTCATCCTCTTCCTGTCCCCTCTATTGCCTAACCTCACACCTGCTGTCCCTTCTGCCTGGAATGCTTTTGTCCCAGATCATTGCCTGGCTCTCTCTAGCTATTCAGGTTCCAGATCAAATGGCATGCCCAGCAAGAGGCCTTCCCTTCCACCCTTCCCAATGTTGCCCTGCCCTTCACTCTCTCCAGCAAGAAAGCTGTGTTCTTCCTAACTCTTAGCCTCTATGTAAAATGTTTTCATCATCTGTCTCTCCCTCATGAATGTAAACTTATTTATTTTGTTGATTTCTGTGCATCGTCCAGCTCCTAGAATCGTGACTAGCACAGAGCAGGGGTTCTGTAGACATTACTGAAGTATTGAATCTTTTACATTTTCTTTCCCTCTTGGCCTCATTTTTTTTTTTTTAATCCTGGGAGTAAGATAGAGGGATGTTCTGGAGAAGCTCAGAGCTTTCAAAGATCCATGAATCAGGTTATAATAAAAGGTCCTCAAGCAGAAAATGAAGGAAATGGTTGGAGAGGAGGACTTAAGGATTTGGGAAAGAAGCTAACACCTCCCCCTCTGCCCACCACCTTCCTTCCCTCCACCCCAACCCCACTGGGCTTGGTACAGCTAAGAATCATCTTTTTGACCATCTCTCCCCTCAACATACACTGGAATATAAAACCCATGAATAATTTAATGGTCCGGGGCTGTGGGCCATTTCTAATAGATGTGCTCCACACAGCATCATTAAGCAAGGTGGACGGAGAGTGCTGTTCCTACAGCCATGTTGCAAATGCTCTGCTCTTGTTCTCACCCTACAAGGGGCTAGTTTGGTGAGTGACTCCAGGTAAGGGGGAAGGCAGGGCCAGAGGAGACTAGGGTCAGCACAGCCTGCTTCAGGGGTCTGTGTTTTTCTTGCCTTCAAGGTGAAGAGCTGACATGGAAACTCCTGGCTAAACAGAATTGAGTGGTGGGGAGCAATGATCGTGGTGGGCTGTCTCTGCCCAGGCTGAAATGCTTTCATTGTTGCTCAATTTCAGTTAGGTTAAAAGCAAACAGATGATCTCCTTTAGTCCCCCTGCTTTTATTTTTATTTTTATTTATTTATTTATTTTGGGTGCTGGGGATCGAACCCAGGGCCTTGTGCTTACAAGGCAAGCACTCTACTGACTGAGCTATCTCCCCAGCCCCCGTCTCCCCACTTTTAGAAGGTATCCAGAAGTCTAGAAATTGATATAATTTAAAGTTAATGAAAGTTCAGCAGCTGCATCTTATTATTCTCTCCTTCACCTTGGGCCTGGCCTTGCCCACCTTCTGTGGCCTACTGTGGTGTTGCCAAGGGCACTGTTCAGAGTGGCAGAGAAGATCTGAGGCCGTGGCAGGCCTCCCCAGGTGGAGTGCACATTAGTCACTTACTAAGATAAGCTGGAGCCATGTCCTTTTTTAAGTGGAGCAGGTAAGGAATGTTCCAAAGTGTTCTGGTGGCTTGGCCAATGTGGGTGTGTATTTCTGTTTTACCCACTGGACCCCCAAACCAATGCATTTTAGCTTTAGTTGCATACTTGGTACTTCTTTCAGATCCAGTGGGGAGAGATGAGATTGAATTACTCTGGAAGGAAGGAGCTTATGCAGTTAACTGGGTTCTCCATTTGTTACAGGGGCTGTGTTTGCTTTAGTGGTTATAGGGAAGACACAGAAATCTCAGAAACAGTGATGGTACTACTGCTGCATGGTTCCATTTGAGTGACCAGAAACCCTGAGATCACTGCTTTTCTTCTCAGCCTAAAACTACCTTTAGAATGCACGAGTGTCAGGTCAGTTAATGGACATTGGAAATTTTCTTTAGATCCCCTTTTTACTCTTTTCTTGTTTGCTAGACATTATGGGATACCCCCCATGGGGTCCACTACCACACCAGTACTGGCCAAAGAATTGACACAGCACTGGAAAGCTTGAGGACCTGATGGAGAAGAGAGGAGTCTCACTATTTGCTCATCAGACCTTTCAGTGAAGCTTAGAAGGGTTGACTCTGAAATTCTGGGGCTCTTTAGAAGTATAGCATGCCTCTCTCCAGAGGACGGGTCCAACTTTGAAAAGGATCATCAAAAGCACAGGCAGGTGGTTAGGTGAGAATAGCCCATGCTTATTGCAATAAAGACATTAGGAGCAGAGTCTAAAAGTAAATCTCGTTCCAAAGACCTGGAGTAGGTAGGACTGTCATTTCTGATTATAGATCTGGTGCCACAATGAGAAAGTCCATTAACATGATTTTCAGAGAGGGTTTGTTATATTAGCAAGAAACCAGACTTCAGTTAAAATTCTGAAATCTACCAGATATTTATCTGAGATAGCATGTTCTGGAAATTGCTAATTTGAAGGTGAACCACAGGCATTTGTGCCCTTAATGGTGTAAGCTGGGTGGAGATAGATGAGAAAGGACTCCTTACTGTCACTTGAGGTCATAAATGCATTGCTGATCCAGGTAGCTAGTAGAACAGAATATTACAACTCCCTTCCTCTTGCACCTCTGGCCTTTATCTTCAGATTCAAAGAAAAAAAAACAGGATTGATAGGAGGTAATAATAAAAAGCATGGGTTGAGCCTTCGAATGCTCCAGACACTCTTCCCTGCACATTATAGATACTAACACAAGTGAGCCCCACAAGGAACATGTGAGGGAGGTGCTCTTGTTACCTCTCTTTTGTGGGTGATAGAACTTAGGAAGAGAGTAGGCAAGGAAGTTGTCCAAGTGTATCTAGCTGGTGAGTGGTAGCAAAACCTACACTTGGACCCCAGGCAAAGGGACTGGTCTAGAGTCTGTTTTTAACCACTGAACCACACAGAGGCAGACAGGAAACTCCCTCGGAGAGGACAGTTGCCAAGGTTATCTATCAACACCAAGGCATATTCTCAAAGAAGAGGCTGTTTGTTCTATTCCTAGTATTTCCTAGTCACACTTGCAGCCAGTCCCTCTGCACATGGGCTCTTGGGAGTCCCCATTACCTTGTGCTTCCTCCACTTTGGGTCTTTGAGGTTGGGAGAAGATGAGCAACTTTTATTTTATTTCATTCTAAAAGAAACATAGATTAAATATCCTGGGACATATTAATAAAACTAATGTGGAATTTTCATCCAGAAAACAATTAATTCTTGTCTAGCCTCCCCGAGAATACTGAACAGGGGTTTTCACCCTGTTGAAACTAGGGCAGGCACAATTGCAGACCCCAAACAAACCGTACAAATTTTAAATTCATATGGTAAAGAATCAAGAAAAGTTTGTGCCTGTTTTAAGCCAAAAGTTTGTGTTAAAAAGGAGTAAAAGAGAGGATCTTGAGTTGAATGACCCTGGGGAATCATTTTACTTCATCTTTCCTCAGTTCTTTCTTCCATAGATGAATTAGGAAGATTCTTTCTGGCTCTGACACAATAATTTTAAGATGAGAAATAACTTTTCTTCTTTTAAGGAGAATGTATAGGAGTAAATAAACTAAAAGAGGTTGCAGTAAAATTTTATTTTCCCTTTTATGATTTTTCTTATTACAGTAAAATAGTAAAAATTAATTTTTGACTCTTAGTAATAAATGCCAAAATTTAAAACTTAGCAGAAAGGGATTTCTCCCTTTTGCTTTATGTCTAAGGGCCCCAAATGTACTCAGGAAACAATATAAAATATAGAGGGTGAAAGGGAATCTGGGGGTAGTGAAAGGGATTCTGGGAGTAGTGGAAGGGAAATACTATCTCAAAAATACTACAAATTTAGTAATTTATAAAACCTTCATCTAACACCTAATTCCTCATTAAACAAAACAAAACAAAAACAAAAAAAGAGTGCATGAGACTTCAGTAAAACCTAGCTTTCCCAGGAACAGTGTGGAAACCCTGGTGTTTATCTTTAAGTACCTCACGTGTTCATTCATTCTGACCTTCTCGCTCTTTCTCATCCAGAAGCTGTTTTCCTCTTAAGGGAGGGGTGTACACAAAGCCCTGAAGGCAGGTACACAAACCACTGAGGGTTTCCATGCCATCTCCCTGGCCCCTGCCCTGTTTGGGTTTTTCTTTCTTCTCATGAAAGAACTGCAGAGGAAGTGAGTACATTTGGGCCAGGAGGGGAAAAGGCATGAGTTGATGGGGTGGTGGTCCCATCTCTATTCTGACCCCAGTGATCTTTGTCTGTGGATGGAGTATCTGCTCCTGGTCAGGTCTGAGCCGGTGACATTGCTCCTAATGGCAGGGGAGGCATCTCCCCCGCCCCCACAGGATTGTTTGGTCAGATCCGTGTTTAAGGTCTATTTTTAATTCATGAGCATGCTGTGAAGCTAAATCTCATCTATCTTAGCTCTTTAGAGTCAATTTATAGAACTCTACATTTAGGTTTGGACAGACTGGGCTTGCATGTTTAGCCCACTTCTGGCACCATCCCACGGGGCCCTGGGGACAGGCAGTGTGGCCTGGTAAGAACGGCTTTGGAAAAGATCTCTGAAGATTTTATCTTTTGGATGCCAGACCTGACCTGGATTCTCTAAACATAAAGCTGTAAAATTCAAGGGTACCGTTTGCCATGAGCCATGTATTTTCACACAAAGTTCCTTACCAGAGCTTTGCCAGGGTCCTGCCCCTCTATAGAATCTGAATCACTGTGCTGGGACACAGCTAGTGGATGAGTAGAAAGAAAATAACCCTGCCAGCTGGATTCAAAGAAAAAAGGTCATAATGAATTTGTGCAAATGTAGTTCATAGACCTACCAGAGTCTCCAAGGCAAAGATGGTGGGGTTGTCTTTCCCAATGCAGCAAAGCATTCTTGAAAGGTAGCGTTTGCTACATTTTTATTCACTTAAAGGCCATGGGAAGTCCTTATTATAATGGGAAGCACCTGCATTTGTGGGTGTAGGGAAACAGCCACAGGCTGGCTCTGGGTTCTGAAAATCTTATTCTGGTCATGGCATATCATTCCCACAGGTCACTGAGCCTCAGGGTTCCCAGATTCCAGGACTTGGAAGCTGGCATCTGGAAGCTGTGATCAGGACTTCCCATTGAATAGAGATCATGACGGGGAAGGAACACAAGAAAACCAACAGCATTGCACTTTCCAATGTTTGCAGAGGTCAGAGGGACTGGTGTTGTACTTAGCCTACAGAAGACAGAAACTACTGTGTATTTTTGCAGAGTGCTATGCTATAGGGACTTTAGGTGCTACCACTCTTTTCCTGGTTTCTCAATGTGCCCTACCTATGAATTTCTAGGTGATAGTTTATCATCATCAACATCATCCTCCCCATAAGTACATTGGCCATAGGCACTGTTCTAAATCTCTTACACTTAATAATTCATTCCTTCTTCACAAAAAAACCTATCAGTATCCTTCAAAAGAGGCGATCGGGTGGGAGGGAAGTATTTGGCTTGCCCAAGGCCCCACTGGAATTCAACCCAGGTGTTCCTGTTCTAGAACTGAACCTTTCATGACCATCATGTGTAGCCTTCCAAATACATGTAGACCCTGAATTCAATGACTCCCCAAAATATTACTCTGGGATTTCCCAAGTGTAATTAAAGAGGATCACATGTTTGCCTATTATTTTATGTATTAAAATATAATACATAAGGGACTATACATAAGGGATTTTATTGTTACAAAATTTTATTGTTACCTCAAAGTGATAATTAATTGGTATTTCAATTCTACTCCTTTCTACATTCACTTAACTTTTCCATTTTTCACCCTGTCTCCAAAATTTCCTAAATCAGAAGTGTTTTTAGAGATAGAAGAGGTCAGAGGACAGATAAGAAAGGACAATGACACCATTAGAAGTCTCTGTTGGTTTGGTGAATTCCCATGATTTTCAGTCAGAAAAAAATTTTCTTAAGAGCTTTTGGATAGTGTTTGAATGATGCTATTGCAGAAAGAGAGTATGCGCTATTTTATCAATAATTTTCAGAGAAGATGATTTTCTATTCTGCAGAAATAGGGATTTTACAAGTTCCCTTGGTAATTTCTTCCATATCTTGCACATTTATAGTTAGGAACTTCTTCCTAATGTCTGGTCTAAATCCTTCCTTGTTGGTCAGTTTGCAGTGAGAAAGAAAATGGATTTGCAATGTCACCCCCATGCCTGTGTGGAGTGCTGCCTTTTGAGCTATAGTCCTTGCAGTATAAGTAACTCCTGTTCATTTTTGGATGCAAGTTTCATTTAAACAAGATAGAAGGAATCTAATCTTCTTATTTTCGATGGACTTGAATCTCACTTTGTTTTCTGCAAACAAGAAATCAAAAGTTGATATTTTTTTTCAAATTATTTAAAAATTGGTGGGGTCTTCAAATTACAGGACCTAAAATTTTTCCCTATAAAATATATACACAAGTAGCTCCTTACAAGAAGCTTGGACCCAAAGACTGAAGGGGGTCTTCAAATAACCTTGCAGAAATTCCTACTTTAAAAGCCAGAATAGAAAGCCCTTTTTATACTCAGCTTTTTGAAACTCAGTGAACTGAATATTTGGAGACCTGAGTCACATTTTCACCCAAAACTCAGCACAGCAAAAGCTCTTGCCTTCTGAGTTTGGCAGCTGCTGTCCAAAGGTACATGCATTGAATCTGGTAAATAGGTGTCCATGACATGGAGGCATTAAGGGAAGTGGGAGGAACAGCAGGGGCAAAGAGAGACAGTCTCCTGACTCTTGTCTCCATGCTGCCTAGGTATGAGACTCAAGGCAGTTGAAATAGTTGCACTTTACCAAGCTCAGTGATCCTTTCTGAAAGCTTTCGTGAAGACTCACATGTCACAGGGCAGGCAAAGAAATGTGCCCCCACCTCAACCTAATCACGTAGCTGGTCCCAGGTGAGAAAATGTCTGTGGCAGAAAGAAATAAGTAAGGGCCTGAGGAAGCCTTGAAAGACCAGGAGGTCCATGGGGAGGACAGAGCAAGCTGTCCCCCTCCTCTCTCTAGCTGCTCTCCCCAGGGCTGCTCTGGCAGCAGAGCCAGATGGAAATGTCACCTAACGCAGAAGTGTTTTATTCGTCCTGGTCTACACCCCTGTCTTATGCAGTGAAAGCTCCCTGGCAACAGCATGCAGAGGTTCTTTTCATTTTTAATTGAATCCTAAGAGGTATGTTTTTTTCTAGAGGTGCCAGCTTTAAGTAATTACTAGAATCCCCAACAGGGCTAATCAGAGATTCATAGAAAATAAAGATGGAGGAGAAGACCTCACCCAGTGAGTTCCTGTCACTCTGTTCCGAAGGCTCTTGCAGTCCAGGACACACATCACAGTTCTTGGCATTGCAGACTATTAATAGGAGTCTTGAAATAAATCCCTGCCCAGTGAGATAAGAGAAACTGATTTCACTGCCTGGTCTCTCTCTTCTGATGACCAGACACCTCCCATTTTCATCAGCTGTTTATCAAAATCAGATTAGTAAAAGGATAATCAGATCAGAATTGTTTATGTCTGCCTCAATCTTGAATTACAAATGACTTGCATGTGCCTCTTGAGCAAAGTACCATGACCTATAGATGAACTAGCCTTTGTAATCCCTGCATCTTGTATGGAACTTTTAAGTCCCCAAAGACCACCAGCATTAAGTCTCATTGTTGATTAGGTGGGATAGGTGAGGCTAGCTCCGTGGGGGCTGTGAATGTGTGGGTTTGAGATTCTATCTTTGTGATAAGTCATAAGTCACTAATGGGTTATTTTGAGCTCTCCCAAGTGGAAGACAATGGAGCATTTAGTAGGTTGTGGAGTTACGTAAGAAGTCTCTTTCCAAACAAAAAGGAGGCAGGACACCCAGCCAAAGGGTTGAGCACTGGAGGCTGTGTGGTCTGGTGGTTCCAGGGAGAGACATGGGGCCAGGGCTTCCTGGGTTCAGCTACCAGCCGAGACTCTGACTCAGGGGGCAGCACAGCCAAGACTCTTGGCTGGAGGCAGATAGACTATAAAACCAGGAGAGACAAAACCGCAGGTCTGTGCTCAAGGACTCGGGGGGAAAAACACATTTTGGAAGTTAACAACAACCAAAAAAGATCACCCTGTTAAGTTACACTTCGGGACCCTTTCCAACAAGAAACGAGCATTTCTCTTACTTATTGGTGGACACCTCCTGCTCTGGGCAGCAGTGTGAAGCCAAGCCAATGTCTGAGGGTGTGTGGTGGGTGGTGAATAGAAAAGCAGGGGGTCCCAGCAAAGCTCTCAACTTTGGCGAGTGGCAGTGGCAAGTAATGCTCAGGGAGCCAGGCGCCAGCGGCCAAGAAGTTCTGCCTGGATTCTTCCCTCTGCTCATCCTGCCTTCCACAGAAAAATGCTCTTTCAAACAGTGAAGGGAAAACCCCTCCCTCTGATTTTCTGGATGCCTCTCTTCCATCAGTCTGAGCTGAGGTTTGCTCAAATGTATTGAACAGCTGGCTTTGCTGCAGATGCAAAAGCAAGAGCTGGGCTGATGGGAAGTGTCCTTCAAGTCCCGTGGGCTCTGAAGCTATATGAGAATCCTGGGCAGAGTAGGTGGCTACATGGCTGGGTGTGAAGGACTCTTGGGCAGGTCTCTACCTGATTTCTGTGAATCTGGAAGCTTTGCTGATCTTTAGTAATGGCCTAGTAAAGTGAAACCAGTGCCCAGCAGGATATCTGTGTTAACCACTAGCATTTGAACTAGCAATACCTTAGTAGAAATGGGACCAGCAATGAAGGAGGGACAGAGTGGCTGCACAGTGCGTGTGTGTGTGTGTGTGTGTGTGTGTGTGTGTGTGTGTCAGGGTGAGGGGGGTCTTCTTCTGAAGAGTAGAGAGAGCCCAAGAGAGGGAGAAGATAAAGATCTGGAAGTGGAGGTAACTGTCTTGGTAATTTTTCCCAGAGATGTCTGGAGCAACTTTAAAACCAGGTGGTGGGTGGGTGTGAGGTTTGCACCAGGATGGCTGTTCTTACTCTAACCCAGCCAGGCCAAATGGAATCCAGGTTTTCATTTGTGGTCACCTCATCCAGCCCCCAAATTTACTTATGATATCACTCCTCCCTCTATTTGTCTAAGTGCTTGTTCCCAGTCACTGGTTAAACAGTCAAGCTCAGAGTCTCAGGTCCTGAACTTCCCTGTATTAAAACAGAGCAAGCCTTCTCTCTTTCTGAAATTTTGTACCATCCTTTTGTCACTTTATTGCTCTCTAGTTGGGAAAATTAATGGAAGAATAAAGCTATCCGAGGTAAAGCTTTCTGAGGGAACAGCGTAAATTCTATCCTGATTGAAAGGGAATTTAAAATAACCTGTTGAGGTCAGTGATGACTTTAACCCCACATTTCTGCCTTCTGGTCTCTGTTTGTGACAGTCCACTCTGGTTGGCACATCACTTTCAGGTCTTCCATGGGGCACCAATGGGCTAATGGATGTGTGCTTAGGAAGAGGTGGGAGATGAATTGGGGGTTGATTTCACAAGATTACAGTCCTCTGCTCACAGTACCCCTGTCCCCTGTGGCCCTTGAGTCATCCTCTCACTCTCTACAGTCACACCTGACCAGGCAGAGACAAGACAGTGAGAGTTTCTGGGGAGAAGGGCCTGGACAGGAAGTCAAATAGAGTAGACGGGATGCCCTACCCAGAGAGGGGTAATCCAAAATCTCCGGGTTCAGGGCTCCAAAGTGCCAACTGACCTCGTGCGGTTCAGTCCCTTCTTGGGGTGTTGCCCAAGTCTCTCCACAGTTCCTGGCAGCATCGAGTGGGCATTCACCCCATTGCAGGGGACCTCCCCCCTCTCCCTCCCTCTCCTTCCCTCTCCAGGAGGTTTCCATGTGAAAAAGAGAACATTAGTATGGGTCCCAAGAACCCCAGGCCTCCTATACTATGCCACATCAGATAAGCTTGTTAAGCTATCGACTTCAGATCTCTGAAATCTTTGCCTTTGGATTGCTGCTGAAGTACCTACTTAGATGAATATATGTTCCACATTCCTTTGATTAAAGGATCTTTATAATGACCTTCCCAAACAGAAAGTACTACCTCTGAGTACCCATACTTTGGCAAGGATCATCAATAAATATGTAAATATTTGTTGGGGAAAATGAAAAAAATAAGTTGTTGTCTCTGAGTTGTCTTCTACATGTTAGTTTTATTTTTGTTTTCAATTTTTAGTTTTAAAAATACAATAAAATATTTAACATTAGTCTTAAAACTAACTTAGAAAAGATATGTGTTAAATGAAAAAAATGTAATAATTTATCATGACTTATTACAATGGATAGACTTTATCAAGGGAAAAAGTAGCTTACTGGCTACATAACTTCAATAATTAAATTGCCTACAAATTTAATGATTGGCATCAATGTTTTTGGATCCAGCTTGGAGCATAGAACCCCATTTGTTATTTTCTGACATGCTCAAAAGTAAACCTGTGATTCTTGAATGAGAATTAGTGATTCAGAGACAAGCTGATCGCTGGTTTTTAAATCAACGAGGGATCGTACACTAGGACCTAACCTGCAGTGGATTGGTAATGTACAAAAGCACAATAAAGTTTTGTTTTTAAAAGTTGGGGTTAAACACATCACTATTGCATTATGTTAGAATTTAGATGAAAAACGAGAGAAATGTCTCAGGCTGTATTTTTACCTGAGAGAAGAACTGAGAAAAGATGGACAGATGCAAAAACACCCACATGCAGGAAACAACAGATAGAGATTGGACCAGCACAAAATTATGTGTGTTCTCTGTCTAGCAATAAAAGTTGGTGCTATCTTATTTTAAAAGCAAAATTTCTGTTTGAGAACCCTTTGATAATGTTTCTGGTTTATTAAAAGAATTTCACTGAAGGTGACAACAAAACAGCGTTGCTTTTCTAGTTTGATGTGGGAACAGAAGCCTGCATCACTGAGGAGAAGCGTCATACTCTACAAAGAAACCGCTGGAGAAGGAAGAAACCAAATGTGTACTAAGAGCTCTCTAGGAGCCCATCTTTTTGCTAAGTGCTATTTCATTTAACCTTCCCCATGATGCTGTGAGGCAGTTAGATTTTTCTCTACTTTACATATGAGGAAACTAAAAGCCAAATAGCTTGTCCAAAGTCACATAGCCAATAAGTGGCAGCCAGACTTTCTAGTCCCAACTCCAAGGATAGCCAATCAAGTTTGGAGAGTATGTCCTAAATTGTTAGCTTTTCCTGCAAACGTTCTACAAGCTTTCAAACTAAACAAAAAGAACCACTGTGCCATATAATTAACTCTTTCCATGGCCTCAGAGTGGGTAAGCAGAAGTCTTTGAATTCTGACTTGAAATGGAAAAGGCCATGTGATGCAAACATGTAACCCTCAGCATGTATATAATTCTTTGGGCCAGGCTTTATTTGACCTTAGATCATACAAGTTAAGAAGTAACATTCCAGGTACCTTTCAAGAGATTTTTTTTTTTTCCAGTTCATACTCACTGCCTGGGGAGTGATTATAATCTTGACTTCTATGATGGACCAGAGTCCCCAAATAGGGACAGTCCCTGGGACAAAAGAGTCAAAATGATATTGGGTTTCCATGCCAGATTTTTAAAGTATACTAACCCGAGAGATTATGTGTGCGCCAGTCACTTTAGAGCACATCTCAATGCAGTGTGTCCAAGGATTATGGAAATTTTATTAATAAAGAAAACCTGCTTATACACATCTCCTTTAAAAACCACCACCTCAAACATGTAGAAATACTTGGTATTCTACTCACTATGTGATCAAGGCCAGAAGAATAAACCACAACACCAAAGCAAGATGCTATTATTTTTGAAAGGGATAATAATAATAAGAGATAATAAACTACTAGAAAATCAGGAAAAAAACCAAATCAAGATATTTACGTCAAAGGCTAAACCACTAAGTTCATCCAAATATTCATCCAAATGAATATTTCCACTGTGAGACCATTTGGCTATTGTATATCCTGAATATACAGTGTACATCTAAAAACATTATGAGATTTTTGAGTATGGTAAGAACTGATAGCAGATTTACAGAAATGGATGGCCATGTGGCTATAGTTCAGAGATAATCATTAGAAAATATAAAGGCATGTTTCATGTATGATTTGTTTTGCAGGGCAGTTTTTAAACTGATTTTTCAGTAACCACAGTTGTCCCTGAGAATCTTCCTTGGACACACTCTATCCTAGTCTTTACTACAATTTTATAAAAATATGCCAAATATACTGCACATGAGAAGAGAAGTACAAGAATATCAAAAGATCCTCAGGTCTTGAACATGAATAGAAAATGCCTATATAATGGATTTTTCCTGTCAGAACAACACTCTGATGTATGCATATGGAATCCCCTCAGAAGAGATCATCTACACTTTTAATCCAAAGAGGAAAAAAAGTTAGGCCTATTACTTGACTACGGTTTCTAGGGCCCTGGCGTAGCTGTGTTTTTAGGCTTGGCTCCAAGGCTCTGCCTACACACATTTGGATGGCGCGAGGGAGGCACAGATGGTGGTCACGTGAAGGCACAGACCCATCGAGTGGGCTCCGTGACAAAGTCTGTACGTTTAGGCTGCTGTATTCCTCCTATTTCAAGTACTGCCAAGTCCCGGCTGTTTCCTCTTCTTTCCAAAGTCTTGATTCATTTAATACTCCTGAAGGAGGTGGGAGAGGAGGAGGATTGCGCAAATCTTACTGTTTTATGGTTTAGAAGAGGAGACAGTCACCATCTTGGCTCCTTGTCAGATTTTCAATGTAACATTTTGCTAAGTATAAAGCTGTGTGTCTGTTCCTTTCCTGTTGCCCTTATTGTAACTTCAATATTTGCAAAACATAACATCAAAATACTTCAAATCCAGCCCAAAGCAGTTTGTTATTCATGCAACACAATTCTTACACGTATCAATATACAGCGAGCTCTCAGCAAAGGAATTGTTTCATTCTTTTTGGTTTTGTTCCTTCTTTTCATTTACATTTTTTTCTCTGGGGGTTTAAGAATGATTTGATTCCACAATAACAAAATTCCCACTACACACACACACACACACACACACACACACACATCTCCTGACTATTCAACATACTATTATCAAGCTTATTACCAAGTCAGCTTTTATTGGTTGCATTATTTATACAAAGGAAGCAAAAAAGCTAAAGTTTTTCTAATATTTGGAATACCCTGTGAATCATTTGAAATCATAGAGCACCTTAATGATGTGTAGAATCTCAATTTTCTTATATAAAAACCTATAGTGTTCCTATAAAAAGTTGCTAAAGATATTCAGGGTGTGCTTCCAGGGGTGCCTGATTGATGGTAGCTAGAACTAAATCAGTACTTTCTTACTCTTTTAAGGACAACCTGCCACATTCCAGATTCTCTGTCATTTTCTTCATGTAGCAAACATTACCAAAACCCAGAAAGGATTGTTATTGGGATTTTTCTTAACAGGGCACAAAAGGACTTCTCAGGTCATCCTCAAGAGGTTTGGTATTCTGTCAGGATAATTTTTGTGTGTAGTCAATTCTGCTCCAGACTCTTACCCACTGAGTTCTCCAATGTGTCTCCTTGGCCTGACCTGCTGTGTAAGAAGGCCATTTGTAAAGCAGGTCAAAACAAAAAGGTTTTTAACCTCTGTTAATCAAGTGTGTTATCTAGAGGATATAAAAATATATTTACAATCCTCTGTGACTGTCTTAACATATCCTTTTTTATTTGGATATTTATGTTATGCAGAAATTGACACAATTATCATAACCAATGGAATTATTCATCTATCCTCAAAGAACATATTTGCTTTTGGGGTTGAACTTTGTGATTATTAAAGTATATCAATAAGCAAAGGAAACAGGCAAACTGAGCTCAATCATTACCTTGCAGTTCTGCTTTCAACAGAGTGTACTAATAGAGAAAGTTCTTGATAGCATTTAGGCTGCATAAATTTCCATTTTGAACTCCTTCTTGAAACAATTATATCATTCAGAACTCAATAATAATAGTAATAACAACAACAGAGCAAAGCCTTCTATCACAGGCTACTTGCTTTTAGTCATAGTCAGTCAAAAACAAAGCAAAACAGAGCTGGTTACAGTGGCAAATGCCTATAATCCCAACTACTCTGGAGTGGAGATGGGTGATCACTTGAGCACATTAGTTCAAGTCCAACATGGGCAAAACAGTGAGACTTTGTCTCAAAAACAAAACAAAACAAAAAAATCAATGGACAAACTTCTCAAATAAGCACTTCAAAACACTGAGTCTTGAAGTTGACTGTGCATACAAATCAATAATAGGATTATGTATCAAATACAGTTTTATGAATAGAGCTCATCAAGCAGAATCCAATCTTCCTCAAAGGTATTTAGTTGCCAAGAGAGATACTTTTCAACATATTGCAAATGTGCCATTTGTAGAACATTTTCTATGACAAATGCTTTTGTTTTTGTTTAAGTGAGTGCTTTTAATCTATTAATAATTTTTCTTTTCTTATAATGCTTGGCTTCCAAAAAAAAAAAAAAAAAAAAAAAGGATCTTTAGGCATCTTCTCTTGTGAGAATAATTTCTCTTAACACCGACAGTGCTGCCTAAGTACAGCCAGAGCTCATTAAATAGACTTCTGAGCATAATTATAATTAACAATTAGCTAGAAATTAGTTTTAATGATTTGTTTTAGATGATAGAATAGAAGCATAATGTAATTATTTTTAAACCTTCTACATCATTAAGAATACAACTACCACCACCTTTCACTTATTGAGAAGTAGACAATCATCCAAAGCATTCGGCGAGTGATCTATTCACATAGCCAAACCCAGGAAGCTAAAAAGGCCGCCGCCCCAGCCCAGGTGGTTATAATTATTTAGCCTTTTGCAAAGTCTCTTCCTTTTCTACTCCACTTTCGTAAAGCTATTTCATGCCTTAAAGACATCTCTACCAGGGAAAATAAAAAGATTCAGCCTGGACATTTAGCTCTTCCCCTACCCTGCCTTTCTCCATGACACCACAAGAACCGTGGTGCAAGGTGGCAAGGACCAGAAGATACTACACAATGTAGCAAGTGGGCCCAAAGTGCCAATTCATACCACCAAACTGGACTAACAGGAAAGAAGGTTGGGTAAGGGATAAAATGAGCGTCAGGAATAAACTCCACATTGCAAAGATAGATCTGTGTCCTTCTTTACCTGTTCAGTGTTCTTTTAACTTCTAATATTCCCTAAATCAATCTGAATTTTGTTTTCCTCACAAGAATTTTTAAAATGCAATAGAAACCTGAAGAAGTGTTCTTTTGTTTTCCTGAAAAATATAAAAATATTCATTTAGAATGGCAAATAGTATTTATTGTCAAACTTTACTTTCTAAAAAAACATTTTGTTTCCACCTCAGCTATTCCATGTGCTGTTTTCTCTCCACCTCTGAGAAAAACTGTTAGACCTTTTGCTGTTGGCCTTCCGAAGTTGTCAGGGAGCACATCCTGACACCCACATAAAAGACCTGGTACCTATGTTTCCACATCACAAAGCAGGCCAACAAGCACACCAGGCCGCAGACCAAGTTCAGCACCATCTGGACGAGTAAGAACACTTTGAAAGTGCCAGTGACGCTGGTACAGTCAGTCACATCCCGGTAAACAAAGGTCCTGCTGAGCGGCTCCGAGGAGGGCAGTTTGCACTGGCAGGAGTCAAGCGCAGTCTCACAGGTAAACTGTTCGAGCAGCGAATAGTGGTGGGCAGCAAATGCCACCGCCAGCACACAGACTGTCAGGCCCAGGGCACTCAGCACAAAGTACAACAGCTGCAAGAAAGCAGAAGAAAAACTTTCTGGTTATAAGGAACATGGGGTGACTGTTTACAAAGTTAATTAATGAACACCACTCTTTTTCTTCTCTCAGGAAGCTCTCTGACAGAAGGGCTGCTCTCCTCAGAAACATAGCACCCAAGACATGGAAATAACTTTCATGTTTATTTATTAGCAAGCAATCCTTAAACCCTGACCCATATACCATTTGCCATACAGATGTTGGGCCCTTTCTGTGAACTGAGCCAACTGCATTAGCTTCATTGTGGGATGGTTGGTGTCTAGATGGAGCAAGTCGTTTAAAACGAATCCTGAATGACAAAGCCATTCCTGGATGACATATTGTGCTTATTTTGAAATCAAGAGCTGCTGATAACAAGACTAGAAAGTCAAGAACAGGTTTCTGTAATGCAAACACTGTGTTGGCCAAAATTATCAGTAACTGATCAACTAAGAATACAGGTTAATGAAAAAAGACTTTCCATGTGGTGGTTGCCAAACTACATCCAGAAATACCAGGGACCCAAGCAAGAGCTTACTGAGAGAGGAAAATTATGGCTCCAGAAGGAAGGTGACTTGATGTTAGAATCATCACCCATGTTCCGCTAAAAACATGTAGTTCCTGGGCGTGAAAATAAACTCTAAATAGCTCCCCAGTCACAACGGCTCTGAGTACTGTTGACCTACTTGTTAGCGTCGGGATTGAGAGTGGCTACTTAAAGTTTTAATTCTTCTGCAAAAAAAACTGTGAAATTTCTGAACAGTTTAGTCATTTAGCTTACTTAAATCTGAAATGTTTTGACCAAAAATTGTTGGCTCCCGTTGACATGGCCACAACAAAATCTCCCATACAGGACAAGAAATGTTCTTGTGATTAGACTCACCTACTGAAAATGTTTTTCTTAGTGGTGCACCTGCTGAGGTTCTAGAAAGGATCAGACTTTGCAGATCTCAGAATTAGCATCCATAGTTCATAATTTAAGATTTATGTTACCACAGTCAAACGTCACTCTTTAAAAGGAGCAGTCCTCCTTGGGAACGTCCCAAGGTAAGGTTAGTTCCAGTCATTTCTTCAGATTAAAGTAGTTCAGAAAAGATTATGCCCTCCTTCCACTTCCAATTACATGTCAATTAAAATAACACATACATAAAAATGTAAAATATATGTATGAAAGTCATCTAAATGAGTGATTTTTCAAACAGTGACAATTTCAAGTGTTTTCAAATATTAAATATGGAATAGTCAAATTTTTATTTAAGGTATGTGTGTGCTGTAGGTGCCCTAACCATGTATTTCTGTTTGTCTGTGAGGCAATCTGTTCGAGATCACACGCAGCTTGATTGGGTATCTGCATTCACTGGAAAAATTGTGGAACTGGTTAAAGTTATTTTTGTCTTAGTATATCTTAAGGAGTGCATAAATTCTTTGAATCTTCTCATTGAAGATAATCTTTTCAGACCATTCAAAGGGTTGTCAGATGTAACCCAAGTATCTTCATCTGTGAAACAGTTTATAGAAGCATCTTATATCTCAGGCACCCTAACAAGGATAATTTATAGTCAATATGTTTGGTGTTCCTTGGAGGAAGTGAGCCAGATAAATACAAAGTGGCAGTATTATAAAATTTAAAAAGGAAATGTGTAATTTGCTATATTGAAAGCAGTGCTTTGTTCCTGTCCCCAGTATGTTTAGTTACTATATTGTATACAAAAATGGAGTGTTTAGGCTTAAAGGTATGGGTTTATTTTGTGTAGCTAATGGAACAGAATCTTGAAATGTTCTGGGTTGCTCTGAAACATTCAGACTTGATGATCGACTTTAACATTTGATGCCAAGAGCCAAATTGTGTTGGCTGTGTTGTGTGAGCATACCCACTGCAGCTGTTTCTGGTGTAACCAGCAGAGAGCTGGGACCTATTTGCTCTGGGAACATCAGTTCTTCATTCATAACTACCAGCAGAGAAGGTCCAAGTTAAAGTGATAATTTTCCACCGGCTAGTCATCTGCTTAGTAGAAAGACCTCAAATGCAGGTTTTTTTCTATACATTTTATGGCCACCAATGAATGGAATGGGCAGATCTTGTAATTACCTCAACACCCTCATAGACACACACCCTTAAATAGTAGATTTTTTTTAAATATTTTTTTTAGGTGTTGATTCACCTTTATTTTATTCATTTATTTATATGTGGTGCTGAGAATAGAACCCAGGGCCTCACACATGCTAGACAAGTGCTCTACCACTGAGCCACAACCCCAGCCCCTAAATAGTAGATTTTTGTAATATTCACTGGAGACAAAAGTCCATTTGCTGAAAAGGGAAGTTTTACCTATTTTTAAATTCTTCTCAGTGATTGGGTACTGGGGATTGAGCCCAGGGGAACTTTTCCACTGAACCACTTCCCCAGCCCTTTTTGTCTTTTGGGAAAGGGCCTTGCTAAGTTACTGGGAGGTCTCACTAAATAGGTGAAGCTGGTCTCAAATTTGTGATCTCTCTGCCTCTGGAGTCGCTAGGACTACACGTGAGTGCCATCATGCCCTACAAGTTTGCTTATTTTTAAAAGGATACTTTTTTGGCTCAGAAATTAAAAGATTTGCCCAAGACCATTTGATAAATGCACAGAAGTACTGGGTGATAGCTAAGGGCATGAATCAAGGGATCAGACTGAGACAGAACTTGGTTCACCCCTCAGAAGCTACGGTCCTTTGGCAAATTAATCAATCCAGGTGCTCCTGTGTTTCTTCATCTGTAAACTTGGAATGATGATCATAATAGCACCAACTTCATAGGAATATTATCAGGATCAAAAGAGGTGACATCTGCAAAGGGCTTAGCCTGGTGCATAGCAGCACTGGTTAGGTATTTGTAAAATAAATAAATTAGTAGAGAACGGAAAGGATTGCCAGTCCACAGGAGTCAGCATATCAATGCTACTGTCTTTGTCTTACTCTCTGTCATGTGGGAGTAACAATACACACTTGGCTTGTAGAATGGATGTAAACATTAACACAAACACAGTGATTGCTCAATTTGAATCGAGCCTCTTAAATAAGCTAGAAGCCAGCAAGAGTACAAGAAGCTATGCATGCCCCTTAGCTCCTTTGAATATGAACAAATTCACATACACATAGTGCCTCTGCTTCTCCCACCGAAAAACATCAGTAAACAGGAGGAAGCCACAGAATCAAGTTTCTTATCCATTTTAGGTCATAAATATAAACTTGATCCGCCAAAGCCTGTGGGCTACATCTGCAACACTGTAGCATTTTTTCTTCACGGTTTTAAACTCATCTGACAGCAACAAGCTTCCGGGTTAGAATCCATAATTTAAAATCAAGTGGCTTGTTTTACCTACACTGCACGAATAACTATCAATGAAAGTGTGTACGATGACCTTGGGAATCCAAGCAAATATATCTTGATAACAGCCCGGCGCGGGAGGCATTCGTCTTGCGGGTGTCAGCCAGCGGTCTGGCGCTCCGCAGCGGGCGGAGGCGCGGTGGCCCCGGGTGCTTATATAACAGCAGCACCAGGCGGGCCTCTGCTTGCTCGCTCCTTCGCTCCCTTCCTCTCTCTAATTGGTACCGGGCTGCGGCTTTCACGTTCAGTGACTTCGGGAGAAGGGTGGTTTTGCTTCAATTTAATTACCTCCCCGGGTGGCCTGAATGATAAAGACCCCTCTGCACGCCGCACAAGAGCGTGGTGCGGTAGCAACCCAGGGGCTTCCAGCTGTGCACTGGAATGTTCCCGCAAGCACATGAACTCGACACGTTTCTGAAAATCCAGGTGCATCCCGAGAAAGCAGGGAAAGGCAGGAGGCGCGATCCACAGCCAGATGGACCGCCCAGCCCAGGGGTAGAGGCCAGGGAGAAAAGAGGAAAGCGTTGGTGGCATCAAGGATCTGCCAAAGGAAAAAAGAGTGTGTGTTGGGCGCGGGGCGGGGTGGGGGGAGCGGTGCGCGCGCGCGCCCTGGCCATAAGGAGATTGTCACCATCGCCTGATTGCTTGCCCTGGCTATGTGGGAATTCCACAGGAGGAAAGAAATTCTCAGACAAAGCTTAAGCCAGGGTGCCAATATGGGGGCACTCAAACGCAACTGTGCTGGTGAGAAACACCTACGATGCATTTCATTCCTGTTCCTCCTAAAAAGGGGCCTAAGAAGCACAGGGGAAGTTGACTGTGTCCTATTGGGCCACTGGAAAACCTGGAGAGGGGTGAAGCTCATTTTGGACCTGAACATACTACAGCCTGCACCTTAGATTGCTGGCAGCAAGCATCACTAAAGGTCACATTCAGAGGAAGAGAAAGTGCCTCAGTATTTGTCAATGTCTGTCACAGGTGAAAAAAAAATAGGTAACTAATGAGATCTTCCTAGTGGGGAATTCTCAACCTAGCTGACATTGGCAGTGACTTTTTTCTTTCTTTTCCTTTTTTCTCCTTGCTCCTTATTTTAACTAAGGTGCAGACGTTGAGATGCCTTTAGGGGTCTCTCTGAAAGTGAGGCATTTCCTTCTACTGTTTTCTGGGATCATCTGTGAGGGAAAATGAGGGTATTGCACATAAATTAATGAAAACCTAGTTTAGGGGTTTTTTCACCTACAGAATGAAGTTCCTGTAATTTAACAGACCTTTTTTTTTAATCAGGCCAGCTTGCTTCCTTCCTTCCATCACCAAATCCTCCTTTAGTCAGACCTCAACAAAAAACTTGAACTTAAACTTGTACTGAGGCTTTGCTGTATTTAGGCTTCTTCTTTTAAGTCCTTAGACACAAAAAGTAAAATTTTCAAATGTAGATATTTGTACCAAAATTTTAAACCTTCACAATTTTTTTAAAGGGAGTTCCTATGATTTTTTAATTAGAAAAGTTATGTCTCACTATTGGAGAATCTTTCAAAATTGGATAAAACTATAAAATGTTGCTATAATCACACCACTCATGGATAACTATTTTTTTTTATTATTTTATTGTAAACAAATGGGATACATGTTGTTTCTCTGTTTGTACATGGCATAAAGGCATACCATTTGTGTAATCATAAATTTACATAGAGTAATGCTGTTTGATTCATTTTGTTATTTTTTTCCCTTTTCCCCCACCCCTCCCACCCCTCTTTTCCCTCTATACAGTCCTTCCTTCCTCCATTTTCCCCCCTCCCTAACCC
Source organism: Sciurus carolinensis (assembly GCF_902686445.1). Lineage (NCBI taxonomy): Eukaryota > Metazoa > Chordata > Mammalia > Rodentia > Sciuridae > Sciurus > Sciurus carolinensis. Next base: position 92,313,642 of record NC_062216.1, on the reverse strand, counting down.
TAACTCTAACCCTAACACTAACCCCTCCCACCCCCCATTATGTGTCATCATCCACTTATTAGCGATATCATTCGTCCTTTGTTTTTTTGAGATTGGCTTATCTCACTTAGCATGATATTCTCCAATTTCATCCATTTGCCTGCAAATGCCATAATTTTATTATTCTTTATGGCTGAGTAATATTCCATTGTATATATATACCACAGTTTCTTTATGGATAACTATTTTTATGCACAGTAAAAGATTGTGTTTCTTCTGTAAAATCATATGATAAATTTTGTGTAAGCAACTTTTTTTCATTAGTTAATATAATGTGAATGTTCTATGTTCCATTAATGTCCTTTCTACATCATGCTTTTTAAATTTTATTTATTTGTTTCCTTATTTGCAGTAGAGGAATTGAACCTAGGGGTGCTTTATCACTGAGCTACATCCCTAGCTTTTCTTATTTTTTTACATTGAGATAGGGTTTCACTAAATTGCCCAGGTTGGACTTGAACTTGCAATCCTCCTGACTTAGGCTCCCAAGTCACTGGAATTACAGGTGTGCACCACCATGCCCAAGTACAGCATGATTCTGAAAAGCATCAGTACTTTGCTCTTTTATATGAACAGCTTCAATTATACTACAATATTCTAATAAATCTTATTTTCTTCATCTTCATAATAATATTGTTGACTTACTCTTATGCCTTAGATTTTCTTGTTGAACAAAAAATCCAGTTTTTATGTTTTTTTCTGTTTGTACATTTTTATTGGTGCATTATAGTGTACATACTGATGGTATTTGTTGTTGCATGTTTTTAAAGTTTTTATGTTTTCTTATAGAAGAAAAGCAAATAGTGTGAATGGACAAAAATGTTATAGACAGCTTTTTATTCTCTGTTATAATAGTTAAGAGAAAATGTAGGAATTTGATTTCTGCTAGCTTTGATTAATTGGTTCAGAATTTTATGTCCTTAAACTCTGAAAAAGGCGGTTTCCATGTTTCCCTTTGGAGAATATTCTGTTCACTGAAAATGCTGTGCATTTGAATTGAGTCCAACCAAATTCACAACCTTTAACAGAGAAAAAAAATTCACATAAATGAAAGACACACACACTTGCCAAGCCATGCATATCCCAACCATCGCCCTCAGACTCCTGGCACAGATCATTTGGATGCACCCAATGTACTTTTTCTGTCTCAGTGATCCCACCTACAAGGGGAAATGCACTTAAATTGCTTCTTTATTAAAATACTCCAAATAACCCCCAAGATATGGAAGTGGGCACTGAGAGAGACACCTTTCCCTGGCCAAGTGTTTTGTTGAGCTGATGAATGCTCAATATTCCTTTTAAGGGCATTAAAGGACACACTTCACATACTCCATGCCAGCCCAGCTCATGGAAATTAAGACTAGCATTACCTTTGGGTCTGGATCAATGCCTTCCTAAAACATTTTTTGGCCTGCCTGAAAATGTAATTTCTAGACTCATCAGATAGGCAACCCTTTAAAAAGCTCTGCTTTATTTTATACTTGTATTCCTATCGATGATAAAGAAAAGAAAAATAACAACTTACTTTCATAGAAAACTGGATACATGTCCGTTCATCAACTTGATATGAGACACAAAGCATAAACAAGCCAAGATAGGCCACTAAGCAGACCTGCAATGGAGAACATGGAATAAAGGATGTTATCAGGGTGAGTCATGGCTCTAATGACATCTGTCTCAGTGTCTTTCACTAGTAACATCCATGTTATCAAGCTGTTCGTTTCATTTTGTTTATCTTTTTGTGTTTTCTTAATTTGTGGAACACAGTTTTAAAAGCGTAAAGTTGATTTATTTCAATTTAGCCAGTATTTATTATATCCTTTTGATGAGCCCGTGTACAATGAAGAATAAAGTTTTCTTAACATTAATCAGTATACAGTCCAGTACAGGCCAAAATAAATCCAAGCACTACTCTACGGCAGGGCCTGATATAAACGCTATTCAGAGAAGTACAAAAAGTGGAAGAAGTTTCATTGAGTTGGGCAATACAAAAGGTTTCACTCAACAAGTAGGATTGAAAATGACTTTGAAAGGCATAATGATAATGGTTACTAACATTTACTGAATACCATGTGCTAGAGCTCTTCTAAGGATTTCGTATGTATTTCCTCGTGTAATTGCCACAAAATCTAGGTGCTATTGTGATGTCATGAGGAAGCAAAGACACAAAGCAAGTAAATAATGAAACCAGGATGCAAACCTGGTAGGCTGTGTGAAAAGCAGTCACACCAGCAAGCTGTGTCTGCACCAAGGGTGTTGAAAGAAGAGCACAGTTGAATGAATGAAATGTAGAGAAGAAAAGCAGGACAAAGATTTGAGATGCAGGGTTGGTTTAGTAAGTAGTGGAACTTCCTTGAAAGTTTGCAAACAGGGCAATGATATGATTTGAGATATGTTTCAGGAAAATGAACAGTGATGTTGAGTGGGTTGGCAATGAGGCCATCAGGATTTTATTTTACCAATCTGAGCAAGATTAGCGTTAACAGGTGGGCCAGAGCTTAGGGGATGGCAGGCAACTTCAGGTAGAGCAGTGGAGGAAAAAGGTGTAGTAATCTATTGCACAAGTGCTGGAGAGGGGAAATGAAAATCAACTTCCAAGGTCTTGAGTGTGGATGATGGACAGAAGGCAGATGTGCCTCATAGAAAGTCTGGTGGGAGGAGTGGTGGTTTTGAGAAAATATATTCTTTTAGTTAAACTGCCCTTTCTTTTTGTGAACTGGAGTTTCTTAAACTGTGATTTAGAATTTCTAATCAAAGTGAATCTGTTCACTTTCAATTTTAGAAAGCTTAAAATGTTGCTGAAGTTCTACACTTTAATATAGGAAACAAAGCAATAAAACTGCATTTCTAATAAACACCATTTTTCTAGAGATGGATGTTGGAGGGGTGGCTGAGAGTCAGCTAGAAGTAAACAACTGATTTGGTAATATTCATAATCCCTACCATGCCAGCTTCAAACCTTAAAATGGTATGTTGACTTTGTAAATTACCGGCTCTACCACCCTACAATTGTTGAGTTCATAGAGCTGGTATCTTAAAGCCAACAGCATTTTAAGGTAACACTTCTATTTTACCTTGTGTTAACACAATCAATAAATTGCCTGTGCCCTTATCTGTTCCCAAGTGGAAGGCTGTTCAGATTTCTACTGGACCATGAAGCCAAAATCCCAGTCTTCTTTTAGTACAGTCTGTTTCCAGGGTTTTCTGTCATTAGGACTGGCTGCATGGTTTAATAGCAGTAGATAACATTTCCAGTGGAGAGACACAGGCTTAAAACACGTGAGCATGGCATGAACTGGAGAGGTGTGGATGGAAAGCGAAGCAAGTAGGACCCAGGGAGGCAGGTTTTCAGCAGAGGGCTGGTAGGTGAACAGGTAATGATACTGAAGTTGTTTAACATACTGATGTTTCCAAACCAGGGATGATGTGGGTTTTTTTTTTTTTTTTAAGCACATTAAAATACTACAAAGTTTAAAAAGCCTATAGGGATTTACTATGTATTCTCACAGTTAGAATTTACAGAACTGAAATAATAGAGGAAAGACCTTCTTTCCTTTTTGTTTATTGGCAGCAAACCAGATTGAAGGTTCTAAACCTGCTTCTATGGGGATTGTTATATCCCGAAGCATATGCCTATGCTCCCTTGTTAGTTTCTGTCTGCAGGAGCACAGGGTCAGCATATCTCTCCCATGTAACTAACTGCCTTAGTCCCTAGAGGCTACAGTACTGAGGTTGGCAAGTTCCAAGACTTCCCTCTTTGTCTTTACTAGAGACACAATTCCAATAATCAGGCCTAACTGACCAGCATCTTTAAAAATCAGATTCAATGCCTCTGCTTGAACAACATTTCCCCTTTTAGGAGTAACTAATTCTTTGTAGCCTTCATTTAACCTGGTTTCCAGTAAGATGTTGCATAGAAAACCATGACCTCATTCTAGAGCATTTCATTTCTTCAATCAACAGAACCTTATTGAAGATTTACAATAGCAGACCCTGTGCTATTGTATGACTGAGAATTGACAGATGAAAAACCAGAGTTCTTTACTCCAAGGACAATCCCGCCTCCAAGGCTCTCTTATTCCAGTGGGAAAAGAGAAAAGAGCGAAGTTACAATACAATCTAGGTAATAAAACCACATCTGCGATGAGAATACACAGATGGGGTGACTAACCTGAAGGCGACTTGGAGAAATGTCCTGGAGGAAGATGGGTTTCAAAGGATAAGCAAAAATTAGGTAGAAGAAGGATGCGAGGAAAGCTATTCTGGGCAGAAGGGTTACTTGTAGGTACCAAAGCATGGAGAAACAGAGTAAGCATCTTAGGGCACAGTCAACTCTGCCTTTTAGAATGGTTCTCCTAACTAGGAAGAATGGAATGGATGGGGGCAATATTTGGGGAGGGTAGACCAGCAAGGAAGCTATTCTTTTCCTGCAAGGAATTGATAAACTTAGGTAGAGATGAGGATAGAGAGATGATAAGTTTGGGTGGTGGTAAGGAAATCAGATCCATAGGATCTAAAGACTGATTTCATATCAGGGCTGAAGGAACGAGGGCTTTGGGAGGTGCTCAGTTGCTTAGTTGACTTGAGCTGCCAGGTGGATGGTGTTGACATTTCATGAGACACAAGACATAAGAGGAGGAACAGAATGGGAGTGGGAAATGATGATTCCACATGAACTCGAAGCTCAGCCATATGGGCCTAGAGCTTGGGAATGAGGTCTGGGATGGAGATAAGAATTTATGAGTCACCAGCATAAGCGAAGCAATTGAAGCCATAGGAAACACCAGCCCATCCAGAGAGTCTAGTGGAAACAGAAAAGGGCCCAGGAAGTTACCCAGCTATGAAGAATCTTTTGAAAAGAAAGCATCTCAAATATACTTATTAAAATTTTGGTTGTACATCATGTCTTATGTAAAAATTATTAAACTGATTATTCTTTAAGATTTTTGAAAGTTTCACTTCTAGGTCCTTGTATAGGGTGTTGGCTATAAAGTTTGAATTAATTCAACATATTTTAATTCTTAGCCAAATGACAGAACTTGATAGATTCTGGATATTGTTTCATTTTCTTACCTACAACTTTGAAGTGTTAACAATGAGTTTTTTTTTTTTAAATCAGAGAGTTCATTTGTATACTTGAGTTTAAGCATGCTCTAGAAGATTGATATTTATTGAACATTAAAAAGTGAAGGCTTTATGGCCATGGAGAGGAAACCAGATTTTCCACGCCAGACTAAGGGTCTTGCTTCCTGAGCTGGCAGGACACGGGCATGCCAGGAAGACACCGTGTTCTGGTTTCCCAAGCAAGGAAGGGGGAGCTGATGTTAATGAGCAACAAGACCCGCCAGACTTTTCTGGCACAACTCTCCTGGAATCCGGGCCAGCACTCCCATTAGATATGGCGAGGTGAGGCCTACGGAACAGGAAACAGGCAATTATGTGGGGTTTTCAGGAAGGCACCCGGTGGACCAGACGCCCAGGCCTGAGGTGAACAGGTGGTGTCACAGAGCATAAAGCCGAGTGGAAAATGAGTGGCATTGAAAGAAAGGACTGGGGAGGCAACAAGGCAACTAGTGTTTAAGACCATAGTAAGGTTTAGTCCCTGTATGGGTAGATGTCATACTGATAAGAAAACATTAAGGTGACTTTTAATGGGAAAGAGGAAAAAAGACAATCATTTTAACATGCATTTTTTAGATGTTTGTTTCTACAATTTGTTTAGTGTAAAGAGAAAACCCAAGTCCTAAATTCCACATTCTATCTTGATATTTTCTGTCTACATAGGGTGAAGCCTGCATGCTCTCTGGTGAGCTGGAAAGCAAAACAGGGTTGAAGCGTTCTCTGAATGTTAAGTACATTTCTAGATGCAGGAGTCCTGAGTTTTGTCACACATCGACTTTGTTTTGTTACTTGGCCTATGGCACCTACATGGTATCTCTTAAAGGTGGGTTTATTATGAATAAAAGTAGATGCAGGATCAGTATCTCAGAGATTTATCTACATAGTTCTTCCCTTTTCATTTTGTTCTAGTGAGAAGGCATCCCCCTAAACATCCTCTAAGAATGAGAATTACTGGTATTTACTTCTCTCCGTGTCATATGTATTTATATTCTGGTCTTGTGACATTCACACAACCTCCAATTTATTTGTTTTCTTTTTCTTGTCGACATTACTGCTTGACAGGGTTGTCTGGGGAATACAACCTACCCCTGTCAAATGCCTTTCAGCATCCCTCTTCTCCTTCCATGCCTACCATTCATTTGTGAACCTGAAATGTGACTCTACTTCTGTAAGTTAATCAACTTCCACCTTTGTATTTAAAGTGCTTTAATCCAATCAATATAGTAACAAGATGAACTCCCTTCTCATGTTTGCACAGTCAATTGAACAATCAGGGAAGTAGCAGAACTGTAAATGTTTTGATGGATAGTTCTTAAGAGAATTTCTATGGATTTTCATTTACTTAGTATAATTTAAGGTAAAATATTAGAAATCATTTTCAACAAATGATAAACATATTGTATGTAGTCTGTCAATTGAATGTAGTCTTACTCAGAAGACTTGTTAATACATAATGTACAAGAAAATTAAATAATATGAAACAGAAAATTTCAAAAGGATATATTAAAGGTTGCTTATTGGATCAAGATTTCAGGACTGGAGAGAATATTTTAGCATGACTTAAGATTTTTCAGGATTCTCATCACCACTGCCTTACAGTAATATAAGGTCTAAGGCATTGGTTCAGAATCACTTGAAGTTCTTGGTTAAAAACTGGTCCCATCCACAGAATTTCTGATTCAGTAGGTTTGGGGTAGGGACTGAGAATCTGCATTCTTAACAAATTCCTAGAAAATGCTGATATTGCTCGTCCTACAGCCATACTTTGAGAACCATTGGCCTAAGTTATAAACATAGCCTTCCAAGTACTACTGTTTGCTTTAGGGCTTATCACATGGTTAGGGGTCCAGAGTGGTACAGTAACTAGTTGAGTATCCTACAATGAGTTGCTTATTATAAGCATTCATAATATAATAATAATGATACCTATGGGCACTTACAAAGTGGTAAGCCCTGTACTGAATACTTTATGTATGTTCCTCAAGGAAGAGAAAACTGAAGCTTCACAAATATAAAGTTTAAGTAACCAGTCCTTGCACCCTGAGTTATTTTATATTAATAAAGATTATATAATAATAATAATGGTCACTCCAATCTAGGTATCACTGCCCAAATGATTTTAGATCAATAAAACTTTTATTTTGATAGAAACTGGGAGTTTGAAGAAGATAGAAATTTATACTTTAATCCCCACTTTACAGAAGAGGAATTGAGGCACAGAAAAATTGATTGCCATGGGTAGTTTCATTTGATACTGTTTTGGTTACAAATATCATGCAGGTGTGAAATGAGCAGACAATAGCAGCTTACTCTGCTTTCCTCACTGATCACCTACCCAGATCCTTTTAATGTAAGAGGACTTGAATCAGCCAGGTTGTTTTTATTTTTTAAGTATGTGTATGTGTTATTTTTTAAAAGACAAAGTTTTTGCAGTTAATCAAGTGAGACGTAAATATGAAAGAATTATGAAGGACATTCCCTTCCCACATTCATGATTATTAATTATTATTTTTCATTATGTTTTTAAGTAAAGGCTAAAATAAAAAGTTTCAGAGACATACTTTCTCCTAATCAGATAAGGCAAAAAGGAGAAAATAACATTAAAAAACATGAAACATCAAGTTCACTCAACAAATGATAACTGCTTATTTGGATCTGTTAAAATCAAGTGTAGAATTGCAAGTATAATTAAGGAGACAGAGAGTGCTACATAGTGGGAAAAAATGCAGACTTTAGAATTTGGATCTTGATTCTATTTCTTTACTTGTTAAATGATCTTGGACAAAGTTCTTTAATTCTTTTTAGCCTCAGTATCCCTACCTATAAAATGAAGACAATAATGTTTTTAATGGTTAATCAGAAGATTAATAATAATATAAGCAAGGATAATGTTTTGGATAATGTCTGCTTTATAGTTAGAGAATAACTAGTAGTAATTACTAATATCATTATTATTACAATTAGACACTCATAGGTTTATTAGAGTAGATAAGTGTAGAGTATATTCAAAGGCTCTTAACTGTGTTATCAACATAACCATGTTTAGAATTGATACTGTCTTGGTTACAAATATCATGCAGTTTACTTAGTAGTAGCACAAGTGAGCACTTGGCATGATCTTTATATTTATGTAAGAAAAGCTCACCGAGTCTAGATTATTTGACATTTTGATACTAATACTAAGAAGTTTTATATACCAGGCACCTCACTAAGGACCCTATGTAAATTACCTCAGTCCTTCCTCATAAAAACCCTACAAGGTACTCCCTGTTATTAATTCCATTTTATAGATGAGGAAACTAAAGCCCAGAAAGGTTTTATGCTCCAAGGTCACAGAGGAAACATATATCACAGAGTCGATAGTCATACCTGTCAGAGTACTGAACCTGGCTTTTATCCACTAAACAACACAGGCTCCTTCCTTGGAGGAATCTTGACTAGCACTCCGAGCAAGAACTGCAGTGATTTGAAAAATGTTCTAGCATCTGCTCCTCTCCTGAATGGCTGAAGCACCACTCCTAAGGCACAGTATACAGAGGAAATCTTTGAAGTCCAAACAAGCATCCAAGCTGGGGGACCATGACTCAGTCATTGAGACTCAGTCTTATCATGCACAAAATGGAGAAAATAATACTTACTTTATAATTTGTTTTTAAGGATCTTAAGTTATATGCCTGAAATTGTAGTAGGTATTTTTTTTCATCTCATATGACCTCAAACTGTGCCAATGTAAGTTACTCTGAAATTGGAGCTGAGAATGAATAATATATGTAAATGTAAGCACTCTATCACATCTTGGAAATAGTATCATTCTGTTCTTTTAACAAATGTTCATTGTGTACCTACCATGTGCCACGTACTCTCTGAGGCTTGGCAATACCACAGGGAAGAGAAGAGACAAAAATTCTGCCTTGGTAGGGCTCATGTTTTCAAGTGGAAAGGCAGACCATGAACAAAATAAGCAGATCTATGATGTCAGCTGTCGAGACGAGCTACAGAGAATGGAGCGCTTATTATCCTAACTTATTCCCCAACAAACATGACATAGAGTAATTAGCAAAACACAGACAACAAATCCTTAAAGCGATATGTCCCTCTGGGAAAAAAATGAATTGGGAATGTCTTTCCAAAAAGAAACATCATAGTGAACTCACAGTTGTTTCTGAGAGAGTCTTGCTGGCTCTATTATTTCAATAACAGCCACATCATCTAATACCTCCCAGCTCTAGAAGGAACATGCATGGACCCAAAGAAGGGACAAGTAGGAGTAACTATGCAAGGATTTATAGCAAAATGGGCCATGCCACATACCTAAAGTTAGAGACTCTGGCAGTGTATTGTAGCTCTGGATCTGCTGGACAAGGGTTCAAAACCCACCTCTTTTGCTTTCTCGATATTGGACCCAAGTCAAATTAATTTTTCAAGCCTTGGTTCATCATGTCTAGGGTGATTCAATGAGGCCTGCTTCATAAGTTGCCATAAGGATTAAATGAGATAGCACATGTAAAGAATTTAGTATAATACCCAGCACATACAAGACAGTCAATAAACATTTGTTGACTAAATAAATGAATCTATTTATTTAGTTACTCGGGTTGGTTTTGCTTTCATAGCAAGGATCCACTTTTCAAACATCTTTCCAGTAATGTTAACATAAATAGTTTGCAAATACCTAAGAAATATATAAAATATATAACTTCTTTTTCTGCCTCTTTTTATTTCTGCTACAAACCAGTTATCTACTACCCAGGAAATGCCAATCTTAGCGACCATGCCAAGCTATATATGTTTCTCTGATTACCCTATTGTGGTTTTACAAAGACAAGCATTCAATTTCCGAAAAAAAAAATTGTTCAGTGAAAAATATATTCCGTCCTTTACAAATCTAAAATCAATGTTATTTTTTTATTTGTAAAAGAAGCTTTCAGCCAAACAGTGCAAAAGACATTCATGGCAAATTAAGGAAGTTATAGGGGTGTAAATATAGACTAAAAATCAACCCAAGGTTTTATGGCAGCATTCAACATGGAGATGAGAGATTGAAACTAATTTTAATCTTGAAACATTTTTTCTTGGTTTTATTAAACTAGGTTCAAAATAGTAACTTCTTTTCCACTGTGAAGAAAACTACAGATAGCAAAGTTTTTTATAGCTAGGAACTTCTGCTTGTGAGTGCTTTATTTGGTCTGTGATATATCAGGAAGATATTAGATGACTTGTCACGTGCCTTAGGAATCTACTACAATCCCAGAGCCTCACTGATTTTACTCTTCATTGTTAATTTTTCCGCTAAGAGTAAAATGTGCTGTTGAAAAGTTCTAGCACAGAAATCCTTTCTTAAACAGGAAGAGTTCAGGTTTTGATACACAGCTTCAAGTCTGCATTGCCATATCTATCTGTAAAATTGAGGGAAGAGTTTGTAATAGTTACTTTGCAAAGATTCCCCAAGAGATTATTTTTTAAAGAAGCAAATATTAGAGATCTAGGTCAAAGTTGCTCAGGAGTCAATTCTACCTGATAAATTCTGCCAGAGAAAATGATTTTCTTTAAGGATCTAAAGAGAAAAGACTTTTGACTCAAAAGAACCTATGTTCACTCTGTGTGCAACATCCCTTCAATCGTATTCTTCTCCATTGTTGTTATAATTGTACTTTTGCCTATGGGGCTGATATCTGACAGATACATGTCTGAATTACTGTAATGTGTGCTGTCTTCGTAGATGAGTATGCAAAGACACTGAAATTGATTTATGTGCTAATTATGTTAACATAGAAAAGTGGACTGATACTTACCTACAGCTTTGTTAAATCTAGATCTTTTTGCAAAATAAACTGAAAAAAATAATTTTTTAAGAATTTGTGAGGTGTTCTTAAATTACTGCTCATGTGATTGCCAGCAATGAGAGTGAATTCACTTGCGCTGTTGCCGTCAAAGCTCTGATTGGATGGGAAAGAGGCTTGCAGGGCTAAGGAACCCTTATATATTAGCCTGAAGTCCTTTGCATGGTTAGATACAGTCTTTGTAATTCAAAGCAGTGGGTTTTATCATGATTTGAAACAATCCAATAACCCAAATTATGTATTTTTCCCTAATATTTTTTCCACCAGTATTGCTTTGAACTTTGTGTTGCTGTGTACTTTAGCCAGGTTTGCTGTATAAGCACAGAAAGAGTGGGAAGAAAAATGTGCTTGTTAAGTGACAGCCCCACTTCCCAGCACACAGTGTGCTGTGCAGATGTTCACTTGAATCTTGTAGATTGCTTCATATGATATCAGAAAACTACTTTGATGGAACTGATAAAAATGAGTTGGAACTTGTGAACAGCAGCTGGATCAGATGAGTGTGAATCCCCTAAATCCTATGGATAGAGTGTGCTTTCCTTGATGTTTTTGCCAAAGTAAACTTTCTGGTGGAGAGCTAGAAGATGTGCAAGAAGTATGTGGGCATCAGGTTGCTACAATTCACAAGTTCCAAAACCCTTGCTTGAAAATGATTGCAAATAACTCATCATTCTAAGCCAATGAATCCTATGGAGTATTTCATCAACTCACAGAAAACTGAGAAAAGAAATCCCATAGCATCCCAGTGCCTTACTTATTATAACATCCAAATAGAATCCTTTATTTGGCGGGGGGGGGGTCTCAGTTTAATATTATAACAGATTTGTGTATCTGGGTTATCTTATTTTATAGGAACTGTTGTGAATTTTTGCAATTACATGTGCAAAAAAGATTGAATCAAACAACTGTGAAGCAGTATTGTTGACTGCAGATGAAAACTGGGCTAAATGGTAACAGGACGCCAGTTGCGCCTTTCACCTAAAATGTCCCTTCACTTCCTTAACCATGTGGTGTAATGTGCCTCCTTCAAATATCTTAAACACAGTCACATTCATTCATTAAACCCTGCTCAAATACATTCTCTATCCAGAAAAGTTCCATTTTATATATTACTATGTTTATATTAGCTCATTTATTATTCAAAACTATACAATAAGTAAAAAAATCATCTATTTTATAGAAAATTTTGACTCAGGTTAGGAAACTTACAAGTTGATCCAAAAACAGATTTTTAAAAGCATCAAGATATTTCATTTCTGCATGATTATTTAAGAACTAAATTATAGGAAAACACTTTGTAAAGCAATGTAAAATACTGAATAAGATGTGGTACACATTTTTTATATTAATATCAAAACCAGCAAGAAAAGAAAAAGAACTGACAAAGCAAAACTCCTAAAGAGAAGTGGAAGTAGCATGCAGGGAGAATGCTAGTTAGTCTTCACAACAGAAAAATCTTGGTCTTAAAGGCCACACCGGCAACAATTCACCTGAGGAGAGTCTATATAAGTAGAGAGTTGGATCCAAGACTGTAGCATATGGGGAGGTTCCTTAAATGGTTACATGCTTACAAGACTAGAACATAATTAACCCACTTACACTGGATATCATCAAAAAAATTGTTCTGCTCAGGGGCTTTTGGAGTATTTTTACTATTTGCACAATCCTGGATCCTATTAAGATGAGAAAGTTTCATGAAAGTGACCCTGCATAAAAACTTGGTTATGTCAGCAAATAAGGGGGTGTGGAAAGAAGGAGAGAGAATGGAAAAGAGAGAGAAAGTGAAAATCCTTGAGTAGAGAAGACAAAAGAAATATATGAACCAATTTCAGCATATATATCTTAATAGGATCCTCAGTTGAAACAAACTGCGAAGATACAATCATGAGTTAGTAATGCATATTTAAATTCTAATGTGATCCTGTTATGAAATTAATTTGTAAGATGTAATATTGGTATTTTGATTATTTTATAGTCTTCAATATTTAACTTATGTAGGAAAATATTTATGGGTGAAATATTATGAAGTCTGGGATTTACTTCAAAATGATTCAGCATGTGATATGTGGGTATGGAGGAAGTATAGGAACTTACTGATGAAACTAAATTGACCACAAGGTGATAACTATTGAGGGTGAGTAATGGGAATACCATAGAGGTTCATTATACGATTTTATCTGCTTTCATGTGTGCATGAAATTTTCTATGATAAATACGCTATAAAAAAAAAAAAGAAATGACTAATACCACTGGGATCATGGCAAGACAAAATCATCTGCAAGGGTCACACAAAGCTTCCTTACAAAATTAGCAAACATATGAAGAACTGATTTACTAGTGAAGGCCAACATGTACATGTATAAACACACATTCTCTAAGAATTAAAGCCCTAAGAAATCCAAGTAATGGAACTAATGCACAGAACCTATAAAAAGTATATTCTAAACAATTAAAGACATAAAAGAAGGAATTGAAAACATGAATAAAGAAAGAAGGAACTGAAAACATCAATAAAGAAGGGAGAACTTCTAAACATTCAGAATATATGAAATAAAAATATTAACAATAACAAAATAGAAGTTCTAGAAATGAAAAAGAAAACTGATGGAATTAGAAACTCAATGGATAGATAATAGGCAGATTAAGCTTAACTGAAGAGGGGAACAGTGAACTAGGAGATCTGAGGAACTAACCCAAAACACAGCACAGAGAGGTGGAAACCTAATAAAGTGTTAGGAGATAGGAAAGATAGAAGAAGGTTCTAAACATACATCTGATAATAGTTCAACACTGGGGAATCACTCAAAGAGACACAATTTGGAAGAAGATGGCTGAAGTTTAGAATCCATTAAAAACAAAAATCTTAGGTTCACAAAACAACCAATCCCCAGCAGAATACATAAAAACAGAATCCACATTTAGACACACTGGCTAAACTGCAAAACACCCAAAACAAAGAGAAAATCTAAAAGCAATCAGAAAGAAGGGGCATGTTACCTAAGAAGGAACAAAAAGCAATCTGGCTGAAATCAATAGCCAAAATACAAAAAAACGACGACAGCAACAACAACAACAAAAAAAAGTTAGAGAAGACCCAAATAAAATGGAAAGCTATTCTTTGCTCATGTATAGAAAATACAAATTCCATGAAAATACCATCAGTATTTTTCTTGGAATTCAAAAGGCTGATTCTTAAGTAATATTCTCAAATATCATTTATTAAACGGTACAAAAATTATAGGCAATCTATATGGACCCTACTTATATGCAAAAAAATTAGTGTACCCAGACTAAAGATATAAATAGAAAAAGCAAAACTTTAACTTTCTTAGAAAATTGTATAGAATAATATCTTATAAGCTGTAGTGAGAAATTTCTCTAAAATATATCCAAGCATATACCATAAAAAGATTGATAATTGTAAAACATACAAATTAAATATTTTTCACAAGAAATGCACCATAAACAAGATATGATATCAACTAGAAAATGATATTTTCAGTACTTAAAACCAGAAAGGTTAAGTAATAAAAGTAAAAGAAAAAAAACCTATTAGTCAAGAAATAAAGAACAAACAACACATAGAAAATATTTTTGAACAAAGAAATAAAATGGTCAATCAACATAAAATATGTCCAACTCCAGTAGTAATCAGAAAAAATGCAAATTAAAACAAGATGCTACTGTATACAAATAAGAGAGGGAAAAGAAACTCTGATTTGTCATTGATGAAGTGTAAATTAACACTATTTTGGATTTCTGGGAGTGATGTGGCAATGTCTAGTGAGTTGAAGGTGCCTGCATCTAACAAGCCTTAAAGAACTGAAATGCAAGCACAGGGAGCCATGGAACAGAATGTTCACTGCAACACTGTAACTGAAAAAAAATCATTTTTGAAAACAGCCTAAATTTTTATCACTAGGTGGATGAATAATTATATAGTCCTACAATGAAATAGAATATAGCAAAAATAAATGAGTGGTATCATTCACAGCAAATCTCAACAACACAAATGATACCATTTATAAACAAGTCTCATATAACAACAAAATACCATTATAAACAAATCTCAAGTAACAACAAAAATGATACCATTTATATAAAATTTAAAACAAGATAATTATTGGTTATGGATGTGTACATATTGCAAACTGAAAACAGGCAGGCATAGGCAGGACAAACGCCAAATTCAGGACAGTAGACACCTCTGAGGAAGACAGGCAGGTAGGAAAATGTGATTAAGAAATGAAACACAGAGGACTCCAATATACCATAATGTTTCTTTCTAAAAAAATAAACAACAACAACAACAACAACAAAAACTTAAGGCAATTATAAAAATACTAAAATTTGGCAGGAATGGATAAATGGTTCTTATTATTTTCTGTCTGTCAATATAAAACTGCAAATGTCATAGAAATGTACATATTTGTTCACACTCACATAAAAATGAAAGTAAAAACATTTTCCAAACATGTTTTGGAAAATGGTTATAAATTGGTAGAGGCAGGATTCTTCCTGTACTCCTTTTACTCCAAAGCTGGAGACCCTCCTACCATTTCAGTTTCCCTCTCCTTCCTTGCCTTCGCTAATCCTCCCCTGTAGAGTGGCTCATTCCCTCAGGGCACCGCCTGGGCACCTGGCTTTTAAAACTATATGTAATTAGTTGTCCTGTGTGGCCTTTCCCAGAGATTAAACAACTGTGCAGGGGATACCATCTGGAGATACAGAAGGTGAATGAGTACAATCTAAGAAGTTTCTATCTTACTAGTAAGCACTCTTTCTTTTATAGGTTTCTGACCTGTTGCTTTTCAATTACTTAACTTCCTCCTGCAGTAACTTACCAGAGACCAAGCAGCAAGTTCTATCAATAAATATCTATTTTTGCAAAATAATCCATTGCCAGAGAATGTAAGGGAAACAAAGATTATTTTATCAGTCTTTCTCATGAATCAAGAGGAGCAAAATTGATATGTATTTGTGGCAAAAAAGTAAATAACCCATAGTTCATTTGCTTCACTTTGGTATTCTTCAGGCCCTCACAAGGAGAGGGATCTTGTTATGTGGGTTTAGTCCATTCCAAGTACAGTCATAGATTGGATTTCATCACTCAGGCATAATTGAGGAGGCTCTCAAAATAGGCCCTGCTTTAGAAATGACTGCAGAGATAATTCCCCATTAATACCCCTAGGCTCATATATGTGAAATAGTACAATAAATACAAATCTGTTAGTACAGTGTATAGAAACCACAGTAAATCAATATAAATTCTATTATATAGCATTGTAACAGGAGCACAAATGATAAAATCATCTTGTTCAACCTTTAAAAAATATTATCAAGTGACTTTTCAATTGACAGTACGTTTAAAAATAAACAGAACATAAAGGAGCATTAAGAAATATATATAGAAATACTGCTTTTTATCTGAGCATCATTTTATAATTTCAGCGTGAGGAGACCAGTGTCCCCAAGCAGCCTGTAGTCTGTCCTGGGTGCCTCCCACGCAACAGGGGTTATCCGGACACTGAGCTTTTTGTGATGTGGGTGTGAGGACTGCAAGAAGGGCTTCAGGGAGGTCTCAAGGTGGAAAAATTTGTGACGCATTAGGTTCCGTGACTGAATGAGAATTATTTATTGAGGGTTCTATGACACAATAGTTCTGGCCACCATAGGTTCATTTAAAAAATTATAGCCGGTCTCAAAGCGCTTAATTCAGACTGAAACCCTTTAATAGGCATCCCAGACTATTTGTGCACCAAAAGCTTAGGAGCCAAAACCAACCTGCTTGGGTTTGGTCCTTCTATTTCAGAATCAGACTAGCAGAGAGAAGGGTCTAAACTTATTGAGCAGGGAACTTGTAAACTACGATGTTCAAATTCAGCTTCACATCTGTATGTGGTCATGAAGCAGTTCTCTTTCCTTCATTCCAATTTATTCATGCTTGGCTCTTCCAGTCTTGGGTGCACTGCTCTCTGGTAGGGGAAGCCCAGCCATCCACTTACCTGAGAAGGGTGCCTGGCCCTGCCCTGCAGCACAACCATGAAGATGGAGTACTGCCCTTCTCAGGAACAGGCCTCCTTCATTGTTTTCCTGGCACAACTAAATGGGAGATAAGGCTCAGCTTGTGCCTAATGGGCTGATAGGTGACCCACATCTGATGATACTTAGAACCTGACCAGTAAGTGTTATGTCGTTCCCCTCCTCTCCAGTAATAAAGCTAAAATTGTCTCCCTACTCAGGGCCTAGCTAACACATTAACAATTCCTCCTGTTTTCTGATCTCCTGTCATTATCCTACAAACAAGAGAGAGGCTTTGATAATAACTTATCTTAAAGGAGGTTTTTAAAGACTCGGAATAATGAATGATGAATCTAACACTTGAAAAACAACAATTGAGTGGGATATCATTAAAAGAGCTTCCTCTAGATTTCTCACAGCTTCTCCCAACCAGGGGAGAGTTGGCCATTTTTTGCAAGACAGACTCAGGTTCAACAGAGTCTTCAGTAGAACTTGAGAATGCTCATTTGGGAACAAACCCTTTGCCTTCTAATGTCCAGTCACATGTGGTCCTTTTGCCAGTCCCCACAGCTGAAACCCATTCACAACTTCTAAACAGGGGCTATGGCTCTAGCAATATTAGAACAAAGAGCATCAATTTTATGCTCAAAAAGAAAACTGGAGATATAACAGGATTCCTCTGGTACTTTAGGAGTGACCATGCTTTCTGTTGGCTACTCATTTTGGAACGAGATGGGGCAATTGTTCTTAAAGGGTGCATGCTTGACAATTTTAAGCAATCTTTTCCCCTTTCCCTCTGAGATGGCTTGGATTTGTGCAGTATTTGGTAAAGGAAAAGCAGAGCCCAGTTTGGGATTTCTAAGCTGCACCAACAGAATCCCATGAGAAGCCCTTGAACCAGTTTCTAAGTATGGATCTAACAAGGAAGTGCCTCTGGTACAAAAGGCTGTTACATAAGGAGGTTCAGTGGGGGGACACATTCAGGGTTTTATCCTGACACATTCCACAGAACAAAAAATGTTTATCTAATTTTCAATATCATCAAAAATGAAAATGATGGCTGAATATTATAAAGAAGAGGTGAGAGGCAGCTTCCTTTGAGCTCCAGAAACAACAAGTATGAATCATTGCCTCTCCCAGGAGAGCAGCCTAGTCCAACTGTTGAAATTATGAGTTTCTCCCAGCAGTACCACTCAGCCGAACACCCATGCCTCAGAAGCCAAGATGTCATTTACCTACATCTTAACACCAAGTTAGTACCTGGAGCAGGAGAGAAGGCAGCAACATACTACCCTGTGGTTCCTAAACCATAAAAAGCTAACCTTGAAAAGCGAATGTAGTCAATGAAATTCCCAAACTACTCTTAGAATTGTGTTCGCTATCTGGATCACTTGTTTTGATTTTTTATAGAAATTTAACAAAAGAAGCAACTTAAGCAATTCATAAATGCAGTGAAAGCATCCTCCTCCAAATATTTCACTACTGGCATGAGCACAGAGCCACGCCTCCCGATGGATTGCCACTTGTCAGTTTACTGGCTCAGAATCTTCATCAGAAACATTCAGATGTCTAGTCATTCCCAGAAAGCCATAGAGCTTTCATTAATAAGATGGGAAATGAGCTTAAGAGTCACAGGTGGTTGTACAAGTGTATAGTCCCTTGCTAGGGACTGAATTGTGTCTCCTCAGGATGCATATATTAATCCCTAGCTCCCAAAATGACTGTATTTGAGGAGAGGGTTTATAGGAGGTAATCAAGGTTAAACGAGGTTTTAAGGGTAGAATTCTAATCTGATAAGATAGATGGCTTTATAAGGAGAGAGGGAGTTAGAGACAGGGACAGAGACAAAGAGAGATAGATATCTCCTTTCTCTCCAAGTGTGTGAACAAGGACTATCCTGAGCACACAAGAAGGCAGCCATCTGCAAGCCCGGAAGAGAACCCTTACCAGACCCCAACCATGATGATACCCTGATTTTGAACTTCCAAGTTTCCAGAACTGTGAGAAAATGAACACCTGCTGTTTAAGCCACCCAGTGTATACATTTTGTTATAGCAACTCAAGCAGACTAAGACATGTGAATTTGAAAATTAACCAGGATGTTTGAGTTATCTTCTCACTCATGCATCTGACAGTTACCTCTGCCAAGCTGTATCTCAACACATGGAGATCTGAGGCTACATCTGAACCATCTGAAAGAGGGCATGCCTCTGAAATAGGTTTTTATATAGTTTTTGCTAAGAATCCTGTTCCCAATCTATTTTTTTAAAGTTCACTGTCAGTTTATGAATTCATTGTAACAACCCTGGACTTGAACACTCAGAGCAGGAAATAACCAGAAGGTTAGAATATGACTTCATGAGGTCCCATCCATTCCAGATCTTGATGGGCTCTTGTGACCAGTACTTCTGTAGTTTGACAAGTTCTAGGCCCTAGAACAAACAGTATTTTGTAGTGAAATGAGATTCAATTAAAATTTAATAATTAAATTTCATTTCTGTCCTACAGTAACATAGAAACATGCTTGCTGGACTCTTCAGCACACCCTCTGTACTTCCTTTTAATATTGATGCTAGCCCTCCAGAGCCCAGCTCATGCAAGAGGACACAGTTAAAGAGTACCCTTAATAGAAATGTGAGGGACAAGATGAAAGGAAAGAAGTCTAGACAACAGCCATTTCCTCAGACCAAATCGAAAGTGAACACCATAGCAGAAATTTATTGAGAACTTAATGCCATTTCTTCCTTGGTAGATGATTGGTGATATCAACATTTAGCATTTGGCTACATCGATCCTAATATGTCCTAATTTATTCTAATTTGGGGAACATAAAATAAGTCAAATGACCTCTTCCTCCCTCTGCTTCACTCTTTTTTAAAGTCCTGTAGTCAGAACATGAAATAAAAGATCTTGATAATGATGAGTTAAAGTGTTCTAAATACTTCTGGAACCCAAAGTCAAAATGGAGTATCAACACATTACTTATTATTATTCAGAGCTATCTTACATGTTATGAATTAACCTAAATTTCTCTATATTTGAATATATGACTACATTGTTTAAAATTGGTATGTGCAAGTTCAAATGCAAGTGCAGATAATTTCAAGTATGACATAAATAGATAGTTCAACACACAGGGTATCCAGAAGTGTCAGGGGATACATAGTTTCCCTGCAGATACAGTAAGTACACTTAAAGTAGGAGAATACTTTGGTTATTTTTATTTAATTATCCTAAAACTCTATGTACACGTATTCCTATCATTAAAAGGAATTAAACCAAAATGATGATTAACATCTCAAACGTTCCAGAGATTAACTTTCTGAATTAACTTCCTAAATTGGATATAATTATAATACAGAGTTTAAAAATGCCAGGATCCACCCATTCTCCTCCTTATTAAAAAAAAAAAAAAGATTATTTAGAGGCAACTTCCTCATTATATAACCATTCCTTTGACCTTTGCATATCTAGTCCAGTATAAAATTACAAGAAGAGGTAAAAACACATTTCTCCTGATGATTCTGAACCTCTAATGACTTTGTCCAGTGTTAATCTTCCTTCCCTTTATTCCCAAAATTCTTTCAGAAAACATTTCACCAACTTCTTACCTATTCCATTTATTTTTCATGCACTTATTAAAATTAATTTTTTTGCCAAATTAATTCAATTACATTCCATTTTATACTTACTATGAGAAATTCATGTGACTATAAGATAATTTTCCTGCCATTATCTATCATACATACTCCAAGGAGATTGAATCAGCCGATGTAATTACCACTCCTCAGTTCCTAACAATCCTGTGACAGTCACTATCATAAAAATTATTTCCCAGTGGGCACCTGAGATGCTGCATTAAGTTTTGGAAGCATATTAAAGTTCCGATATGAAAAATAATGAATTACTATGCAGTTTCTTCCTAAAAATATAATTCCAGATTTAATTTTTCAAATGTCAAAACTACTATATAGAAAACTGACACCAATTTTAGCTTTTTGACTTGCTGAGTGTATCAAAACCTCAATGCTGAAACTTTCTCTCTTCTAGTTTCTCTTCATAACCATGATCACAACATTTAGATAAATCATTAAGTTTTACTTTCTTTACTTATAAATTGTGGATAATAATTTTATTTGGTCCTTACTTTTATATATCATATATCTACTTGTAAATGTCACAATATATACAGTTTTAAAATAAAAACAACACTCAGTTTTCTCTTCTATTGTCAAGACCTAAGATAGATTTTAAAATCTGCCTATACCTGCATTGTGAATTCTTTAGAGTAAGTTAATACATGTCATTGAAATTCTTATCAGGACTTTTAATCATAACAGATTCATATAATAATTTTGTGAATGACATTAATAAAGGATACTTTCCTTTTCCTTTATCCCCTTGACTTAAACTTCCTAACAGGATTAATAAGGTATATTTCACAGGGCTTTTATTCCAATGGGTAGGATATGTTAGCAACTGAGGGAAAGGAAGGAAAGCTTAAAAAGCAATAAGGCAAAAATTCCCACTTTCCATGTGAATACTCCTTAGAGGGTCAAGAGATTAACAAATACTGAATGTCCCCACTGGAGACAAGGAGCATGAATTTGCTCTTAAATTGACTGCAGAGTAGAGATGCCAAAGCAAATAAATCACTGCAAGTGAATACTTTAAAAGGTAAATGGGCTTTAAAAATATGTGTACAGGTTAAGTTTTTTAATCAGTAGTATTCATTACTGTCAGGTATGATAAGGGCACATGTCCATCAAAATCTGGAGATCCCCTCCAGGTACATGATTCATTATTTTTAGATCAATGCCTAGTGCAGCAGACACCCCCAAAATGTTCCTGAATGAATAAAAATAAGCTCAAGTTTAAGCATGTTTCACCTAAAACAGAAGTATTCATTTGAACAAGAAGTACCACAAATTCTTCTATACCTCTAATCCATACACATTGTCATCAATAAGAATTCCCAAATGATGAGCAAATTTGAATGCCTATCTGACCCAGCTATTCAAGCTATTAAAAGACAAAATGCAGAACCAACTTGTGTTTCCCAGGATGCTTTGCCCCTAGTCAAGTTCATCCTCAGAGACGCTCTTTCACTTTGTATTTATCATTGCGGTATTTCTTACAACCCTCGAACCATCTATAATTTTGAGAGCTGGGTACAGGACACCTGTAATCCCCGTGACTGTGGGTTGAGGCAGGAGGATGGCAAGTTCCAGGCCAGTGTCTGCAACTCAGTGAAAACTTCAGCAATTTAGAGACTCAGTCTCAAAATAAATAAAAAATAAAAAAGGACTGAGGATGTAGTTCAATTGTAATAAATCCCTGGGTTCAATCCCAAACAACAAACAAAACCCGGCACTTTCGCAGGTCACATATCTTTTTTCTTCTTTTCTTCACCCACTCCCTTTTCCTTTATGGAAGTGTTTTGTAACTGAGGCAAAAAGACTTCAATCACCCTCGGCCCCCCAAGAGAGAATGGAGTCACAGTTTTGGATAGGTAAGAATGGAGGATAGGAAAGATAAAACTTAATTGTTTTCCTCAAGTTCCACTGGACATAAAACTCTGATCATACATCAACAATGGCCTCCTCAGCCTACAGATAGAAGTTCACAGAACATTTGTCACCCAGGCTTTGATCAACCATAAAGAAGTCACCTAAGTGGACTATTCATAAACCCAGGTTCTACCATGAAAATGGCAATCCCCAAATCCCAAGCTAAGGGGAGAGCAGCACTTGAAAAATGAAGCAACTACCACATGGTTAAGAGGCAACAAGAGTGACACACATGGAGTGTAGAGGGTATGATCTATCCGGCCCCCTGTGCCCCAGAGGTGGCGTGGCTCTGCCTCAGCTCTGTCATTGACCACTCTGGTTGTGGTAGATTTCCTCAACAAGGCAAACTTTTGAGTTGTTCCTGCGGGATATGCCAGATCAGAGTCATCCTGTATTCCAAAGGGAAAATGACCCTCAAGATGCCCCTCTCCTTCAAGTTCATTTTTGTAAACCTCCAGAGAGATTCAGAAAGTACTGGACTAATCTAATACCATTGAGGACACTAAACAATAACTTAGCTGAAAGCAGAAAAGGGTGAGATGGCAAAATTGATAGATTCGAAGTGGTCTGGGAAATGGAGCAAGTCAGAAATGACTGTTCTGCAACACTAGAAATGAAATCAGCCACTTCTACTTTGAAGAATGCCACTATCAGTGATGGTTACACTAATAGCTAATAAAAAGAGCTAACTCATTGCATGCTTACCATTTGCTGACACTATTCTGAGGGTTTTACGTGTATTATCTTATATAATCCTCAAGACAATCCTAAGAGGTAGAAATAACTATTATCATTCTGATTCCATCAATAAAGAAGTGAAAATCTAGAGTTAAGTAACTTCCCAAAGTAATTCAGCAAATAGTGTCTGAGCTGGGGCTCAACACTGTACACAGTATTTACACATCTACACTTTGCCATCTGCCTCCCTGTCTTTTCCTTTCCCTGAAAACTTGGAAGAGTGCCCTGTGACCAACCACAGCCAACATGATGAGGGCAAGCACTGCTTGCGTGAGACAGTGGCGTGTTGCCCACAGCTCTGGCCCCCACCGGGATGAGAGGTGTGCCTGGTCTGGCTTCTCAGACACCCCCTCACTAGTCTCAGGTCTCTGTTACCTGCACTACTATATGCAGATTCTCTATCGAAAGAAAACGCAAGATTACAGGTATCATCAGGGTCACATGCTATGAGGAAACTTCAAATGAATCCTAGATTATAAAAAAGAAAACCAGAAAGATCAGAGACCTGGATGTATACAATGCTCTTTGGGCCACACCCAGGGAGCTTCCAGGGCAGTTAAGCACTTCATATCCCACAGGAACTTTAATTCATGAAATTGCATGATTTGTATGTTATGCCATAAACATTACAACAAGTTTTCCCCCCATCTAAATTTGCTTCTTTGGATGGGACTTTTTGAAAATAAAAGTAGACACATTAAAAAACAACACTAAAAAACACTGAATGAAAGGATTTTCTTCCTTTTGTCTTTTAATTTGCCTAACCTTAAAGAACAGACCTTTTCCTCCCTGAGTATGTTGACAGCCATTGAGGGTGATGAAAATACCCAGTATAACTTAGTGAGCTATTTTTAAAATCACTTGATTTAGAAAACTCCAATCATGTTAATTTCATGGGAATTCTTAGTACACAAATTAAAAGTTTTAAATTACTCTGCAAGAATTTGTGAGTTCAAATAATCTTAATTAGAAAGTACCTACATTGATGCATATTTATCAGGTGCCTTAAATGTCTGCCCCTGATAAAAAATATTTTGAGGGTTGTTTTACGAGTTAGTTTCATGGTCAGTGATAGTAGTAATGATGTAAGATGAGAGTAGGAATCAGAAGTGTAGATTCTAGTCTCTCCTGACTCCCATGTTGACCCACCATGTTGTCATATAACTTCTAAGCCTGTTTCCTCCTGGCCAAAGAGAAACAACAATTCCCACCTCAAAACATTATTTCTTGGGTCAAAGGAAATGCACATGAGAGTTTAGTCGGCCACAGTCACTGTAATAAAACATGGTATTACAATTGCAAATCAAACGTGGGGCAGCAGATCTCAATGAGAAACTGCAGGCAGTCGGATGTAGAAAGGAATCAACCTGGCTGAACTCTTTGCCAACTTACTACCCTGGGCCAGTTCCGCCTGGGTTCCCTCATTTGAGAAATGATAACTGCCCGATGAAGACGGTGTGGAGATTAGAAATAACATCTGGTGGGTTTCTAGCAGGGTAGGCACACAGTTGGTGCTCAATAAAAGGCACCCATCTTACATAAAGGAATCCAATGAATGAAGCCAAGTATGCTACGTGTTTCAACACTCACTCATAACAGCTGAGCACTGTTTTGCTTAGAACAGTACATCCATTAGCAGAATCCCAAATATACTTCTGCCAGGGCCAGCGCCCTGCTTACCCCACGTTAGACTCCAGTGGATTAAGGCTATTTGCTACATTCGCATTTCCTGTCTTGTAAGATTATTTCATAAAACCTACTAATGGAACCTCACTGAAAACAATTATACTACTTAATGTGGCAACTTCAGGTACAGGCTTTTCCCAAACTTGCTTTTACTACATGAATTTACTACACTTTTTGCTACTTATTTTAGGACAGGTGTGGCACCTTAGGAATCATATAAGGAACAAGTCAAAGTGAATCTGCTGTTAGCTATTGAGGCTGTTCAATTTGGCCACAACAAGCAGCCTTTGAGAGCGCCTGCCCAGCTCCAGCGCGTTCATCAGGCCCCTTGGAGGCGTTGGGAGCAACAAGCAGAAGGGCGCAGGTCCTATCGCGTCCAACCTCGCCCCCGGGAAAGCCAAGTGTGCCCCGCACCAGTCACCAAGCAGAGCGCTAGTTAGAGGAGTGGAGCTGGGAAGGGCGCATGCAGTTGGGTTAGTCTGAACTCGATCATGCGGCTTTGCATTCCTGTTTGGCAAACGCGCTTAGGCAAAACAGACTTGATGCTTACAATGATCCCAGCCCAAAATGGAGTGTCTCTGACTAGCAGGGAGGAGCTGATGCTCGCCATGAGGAAGCCCACCACGGTCACGGCGATGCCCAGCGCCAGCTGCAGCAGGGCGAGCAGCAGCGGGAACCGGCAGCCGCAGCACGTCCGGGCCTCCTCCTCCCCGCACTCCTTGGGGGCCCCTTTGCCCTTCTTCGGCCCCATGTCGTCGGGCCTGGCGGCGTCCGAGGCCGACGGCCCCCCCTGCCTCTGCTGGCCGCGGGGCTGCTTGTCCTTGCCCATGGCGGCCGCGTGGGTGGGTGGCTGGGTGGGAGCGAGGGCGGCGCCCTGGGCCCTGAGCGCGGCGCAGGGCGGGCTGAACCTGCCCTGGTATTCGAATTACGGAGGCTGAACAAATATGGAAAACATTTGGAGCCGACTCGCGGAGCCTCCAAAGGCCGCGGGGAGCCCGCAGCAGAGGGGGATTCAAGGGGGGTCGCCAACTGCCAACGCTCTGGGACGCAGCGCCTGCTGGGCCCCGGGGCGGGTTTCCCATCGCGGGTGGGAGCGGGCGCGGATCTCTCGGCCTCCTAGAGCTTGAACACTGCAGACTAGGGTGGAGTGAGAGAGTGAGTGAGGAGTGTGTGTGTGTGTGTGTGTGTGTGTGTGTACGCGCGAGTGTGCGCGCGGTGGCTGTTTTCCTCACTCAAAACCTAGGATTTTTTTTTTTTTTTTTTTTTGTATTTTTGTTTTCTGGGAGGTGCAATGCAAGGTGATGAATGTTTAAATCTCTTGAGTTTAATTAATAGACAATTTAATTCGATATTGGCTTTGCTGCGCTCCAAGCTGTTAAGTCATTTCTAGAAGTTAGATTGTTCGTATTTTCCAACCATGGACTCTTCTAAATTCTGAAATCCAACTGAAAAATAAAGGCACTTTCCCCATTGTGGTATTTGCTTTTGAAAAAATTGCTTCTAGAGATGATGAGCTAATTGTGAATTCTCTCACATGTATTTATTTTTAAAAACTCCTTTAATAATGTGGATAGCCCAGCGTGGTGGTGCACACCTGTAATCCCAGCGCTTGGGGAGGCTGAAGCAGGAGGATCACAAGTTCAAGGCCAGCCTCAGCAACTTGGCCAGGCCCTAAGCAACTTGGTGAGACCCTGTCTCAAAAACAAAACCAAAAACAAAAACAAAAAGAGTTCTCCGCAGTCTTCAGTTAACTGAACAGCTGTGCCTAGGGGGAGAGTCCACCCTAGTGAGGGGCAATTTACCCAGGCAACATGCAAGAGTTAATTTTAAATCACCTACAATGTGCTAGGATAGACGGTGTTCAAGATAGAGGTAGACCTAGCACAACCAAAGGAATAAAACTGATTATTCTTATTCCTGCATACCACTACTTAGTAGCACTTAAAGACAGCAAATTTCAGTAAAATCACTAAGAAATGATCGCTTCGCTTCCAGGTATTTATATGCCATTGGTATGGTCATTTTAAATCCAGGAACCTGTATCCAAAAAGAAATGATTTGTCAAGATGGTAGGTAAATTAAGTTTTTTTCAACCAACTAGTTTAAAGAAAGTCTAACTTCCTGCTGTTTCCTCAGAATTATTAAATTGTTGAATTGTTATCAGCTCTCCTTGTAAACTGACAAGTCCCCACCAAGATACCTTTGAGAACATGAAATATATTCTTCACCCTTACTTATTTTATGAACTTCAATTTTTTTCGTATACCTTCCTTTTGGACTAGTGAGAAAAATATGGTCCATGGAACATTGGAAGCCAACTGACCACCTAAAATTATTAATTTGTTGTTATTAATAATAAACCTAGGGGCTGAGGTTCTAGCTCAGTGGTAGAGTGCTTGCCTAGCATGTGTGAGTCACTGGGTTCCATCCTCGGCACTGCATGTTAATAAATGAAGGCATTGCATCCATATACAACTAAAATAATAATAATAATAATAATAATGATAATAATAATAATAATAATGCTAGCCAGGCCCAGTGGAGCATGTCTGTAATTCCAGAGTCTGGAGAGGGTAAGACAGGAGAATTACAAGTTCAAGGACAGCCTCAGAAACTTAGTGAGACCCTGTCACAAAATAAAAAATAAAAAGGACGGGGTGTTGCTCAGTGGTAGAGCACCCTTGGGTTCAAATTCCAATGCTGCAAATAAAAATAATAATGATAATAATAATAAATAGGGACAATCACTGAGTATTCTGTAGCAAGCACATGTTCAGCATTTCATATTACTTCCTTACAATCACTTTATGATTAGTTTCTATTGTTAAAGATAAAAAAAAATGATTATCAGAATTATTAAATAATCAGATTATGAAGTCACTCACCTAGGTAGGGATGAAAGTAAGGAAAACCAGTTGTGAACTCCAGTGTCTGGCCTCGTGGACTACTTGTTTTATTAATTAATTCCTGTATGTATACTGCCTATAGGTGAACGAGTAGGTGTACAGTTTAAATCGTTTATGACTTTAAACAACTATTATCATAGGTAGTATTGTTTCTCTCATAGAATCAGCTAGTACCTTGAACCTAAGGCTAAGTACAAAAATACCTTGATGTTCTACCACAATGTATACAATAGTCAATTGCTATGGTTTAAATAAATGCTCCCCAAATGCCCATGTGTTAAATGTTGGGTCCTCAACTTGTTGCTGCTATAAAGTGGTGGAAAGCTTTAAGAGATGGGGCTTACTGTGAGGTTTTAGGTCATTGTGGTTGTGTCCTCAAAGGGGGTTTTGGGACATGGGCCTCTTCTCTTTCACTTCTGTGCCCTAAGGTGAATGGGTGGCTTCTGCCAGATGCTCCTGCCATGATGTATTGTGCCATACAGGCCCGAAGCAGTGGTGCCAATCAAGAATAGACTGAAACCTCCAAAACTCTGAGCCTTTCCTCTTTTTATGTTGATTTATCTTTGGTATTTGTTATAGTAAGGGAAAGCTGACTGACACAGTACTCCTTAGTGTGAACAGTTTAAGACTAGATACAGGCTCTATTTGTTGACAATATTGCTGGGCTGTCATTTAGCTAGGAATAAAATTTAACTATTCTGTTTCTCAAAACCTTAAGTTAGATGTAAGTTGTAGTAGTTAAATAAAATAATGGGGTACTCCTAGACGTGTCTTCTAAGTTCAGAATTAGAGTGATTTAAAGTTGTATATGTACTAGTCCCCGCTTATTGATAGTGGATATGTTCCAAGACCCTCAGTGGAGGCCTGAAACTGCAAATAGTAGCAAAATATATATACGTATTTACTGTTTTTCCATATACATTCCTATGATAAAGATTAATTTATAAATTAGGCACAGTACAATATTAACAACAATTTAATAATAAAATAGAATGATTATGATAATAAAAAGTTACTTAAAAATGAATTGTTTATTTCTGAAATTTTCCACTCAATGTTTTCAGAAAACAAAACTGAAGATCAGGGGGATAACCACGTGTTTTTATAATAAAGACTTACTATCATTGCCTAGCTGAGACTAGTTAAAAGTAAAACCAGTAACAGTGAACAACATCCCAGATAAATGTAATCTTAGAGTCTGATTATAACTGCCTAGTTCAATTTTCAGCTTCCAGCAAAGGAGGCGGTAATGTACAGAGCCTCGCTCCTGCTCAGATTTCCAGTAGCAAGGTTAAACCTATGTTTAAGGGGAAGTGACCTTGGCAATAGCACAAGATAATAGTGGTGAGGATGACATTTTCATTTGAATGCTATGGGAAAGTCAAACAAAGAAGAGGGGAAGAAGAGTCATTGTCAAATGGTTAGAGAGTAATAGAGAGCAATCAAAGCTCCAAATGAAATTAGACTGTCATTAAGGATATAATCAGAAAACTCCTTTCCACTGATAAAAATCACCATTTCCAGCTCATCACAGATTTTAACAGAAATGAACTGGGGCTTCTTTAGTATTCATAAATTATGATGTCACTGTTTTATAGGGTAAGCGATAGCTTCTTCATGCATTTATATTATGGGGGAAAAGGCAAAGTAGAAACCAAATGTTTTCAGATAGTCTCTATTGTTCTCAGTAACTCAAAACTTACAGAGCTTCTAACTAGAAATTGCAGGAGAGTAGTTAACATGTGGTTTGAGATTATTTTGATTCTCAGGAGGAAAAAAACAAAATCAAACATGGTACCTCTATCTTTGTAGTATATCTCAAACTTAACATTATTTTGAAGTAGTTATGCCTCAGAAGTTTAGATCAGGGAAGATGGCAACTCTTTTAAAAGTGGCATCCTTAACAAAATGTCCTTAGGAAATCCAGCTAAAAATAATCTAAACTAACATTTCTGAGCACATGAACTTGAATTGGCCAAGAACAAAAAAAATTTCAGAGAGAAATTAATCACAGTTCCGAGGCTTATATCAAATTTCTTTAATATGTCATTAAGTATATCAAAAGCATTCAATTAGATCTAATTTAAAGGAGAATTAAATATTCTGCAGAGAATAATTGGGAATTTGTTTGTCACATTCAACAACATAGCCCCCAAACGTCTTACTGGACTCCATACCTAAAATGACCAGGGATAATGCTGATCCATGTTTGTGCTCATACACAAATGTAGAAAAAGAGAAAACAAACCCCATATATTTTTCCATTTTATTTATTTCGACATCATTAATTTGAAATATATCTTTAGGCCTATTTTTTTCTCAAACGAATTGACCCATTTATAATTTTTGCATGGCAGTTTATTTTTTTTGAGTTAAATGTCATGTAAGTAATGTTCTCTTTATGGTCAACAGTGGGCTTGTGACTTTCTCAGTCTAAAGAAATTCTGTAGAAGTGATAACTGTCAATCATTTCATCATGCATTTTACCTATTTACAAGATCTGCCTTGTATTTATAATTTCAGATTTTTCAACATATAATTTTGATGTTTCCACCACGTATAAGGTAGTAATAACAAAATGTATCTTAATTAAGAAATGCCAGATTACTGGCAATCCAAGATGGCGGCCTAGAGGGAGACTGCACCCCCTGTCGCTCCAGAACCCAGGAGTTAAGAAGGGGAGGCATTGAGAGACTCGGACTGAAATAGAGCCACGGGTGAGTCTGCCCACTGGGTAAAGCTCGGCCCGGGGGGCAGGCCCAGATAGAGGTGGCTTATCGGAGCCGGGCAGGGCAGCTAGAGTCATCCACAGGCAGCCCTGCGCACTCCGGCGGTGGGCCCCGCCCACACAGCCAGCTTCTCCAGGTTCTCGGAACGGAACTGGCCCGCTGGTGAGAGCCTTTCTGACCAGAACAAGCTCCGAGTCCCGGAGCCAGTGAAGCTCAGCGTACTCTGGCACGCAAGCAGATTCAGGGTCCAGACAGGGCAGCCAGAGACTTCCCCAAGTAGTCTGGACCCCTGCGGTGGGAGGTACCGTTCAAGGCTAGCCTCTCGGAGCTGACTGCCCAGTGAGAGACTTTCTACATAGAACCAGCCACAAGCCCCCGAACCAACGGAGAGCCTCGATCCGCAAACAGCCTCTGGGATCAGGACAGGGCAACCAGACACCTCTTCAGGCGGCTCTGCCCACTCCGGCTGCAGGCTCTCTTCTCGGGGCGATCCAAGATGGCGGCCTAGAGGGAGACTGCACCCCCTGTTGCTCCAGAACCCAGGAGTTAAGAAGGGGAGGCATTGAGAGACTCGGACTGAAATAGAGCCACGGGTGAGTCTGCCCACTGGGTAAAGCTCGGCCCAGGGGGCAGGCCCAGATAGAGGTGGCTTATTGGAGCTGGGCAGGGCAGCTAGAGTCTTCCCAAGGTAGCCTTCCACACTCCGGCAGTGAGCTCCTCCCACACGGCCAGCTGCACGGTGCAGGCCCACAGTGAGAGCATTTCAGCACAGAGCCAGTTCCAAATCGTGGAACCAGTAGGGGGCTAGGGGCAGTTTTCTTCGGATATGCTGCTTTATCAGATTCCTCCAAGACATCAGGCTACTGAAGGCTGGGAGGTGATACACTGGAAATCTACCGGGACACTATAAGCCAATAGCGGAAAACTGCAATATCTCAGGGTCCCACTGACAACTGACCAATATGAGAAAACAAGGGAAGAAAATGTCCCAAACAAACCTAGATACTACATCAATAAAACCCAATGACAGCACAGCAGAAGAAATGTCAGAAAGGGAGTTCAGAATGTACGTAATTAAAACGATCAGGGAAGCAAATGAGGAGATGAAAGAGCAAATGCAGGCATGAAGGAGGAGATGAAAGAGCAAATGCAGGCATTAAATGATCGCACCAATCAACAGTTAAAAGACCAAATACGGGAAGCAAGAGATCATTTCAATAAAGAGTTAGAGATACTGAAAAAAAAACAAACTGAAATACTTGAAATGAAGGAAACAATAAACCAAGTTAAAAACTCCATAGAAAGCATAACCAATAGAATGGAGCACCTGGAAGACAGAACCTCAGACATTGAAGACAAATTATTTAATCTTGAAAGCAAAGTTGGCCAAACAGAAAAGATGGTAAGAAATCATGAACAGAATCTACAAGAATTATGGGATATCATGAAAAGGCCAAATTTAAGAATTATTGGGATTGAGGAAGGCTTAGAGAAACAAACCAAAGGAATGAACAATCTATTCAATGAAATAATATCAGAAAATTTCCCAAATCTGAAGAATGAAATGGAAAACCAAATACAAGAGGCTTATAGAACTCCAAACATACAAAATTACAACAGACCCACACCAAGGCACATTATTATGAAAATACCTAACATACAAAATAAAGACAGAATTTTAAAGGCCGCGAGAGAAAAGAATCAAATTACATTCAGAGGGAAACCAATAAGAATATCAGCAGATTTTATAATCCAGACCCTAAAAGCCAGAAGGGCCTGGAACAACATTTACCAAGCCCTTAAAGAAAACGGATGCCAACCAAGAATCTTATACCCAGCAAAACTTACCTTCAAACTTGATGATGAAATAAGATCCTTCCATGATAAACAAAAGCTAAAAGAATTTACAAAGAGAAAGCCAGCATTACAGAACATTCTCAGCAAAATATTCCATGAGGAAGAGATGAAAAACAACGATGCAAATCAGCAACAGGAGGCACTAGCCTAAAGGAATGGCCAAATAAAGGAGAAACCAAATCATGTCAAAAACAAATATGAGTCAATTGACTGGGAATACAAATCATATCACAATAATAACCCTGAATGTTAATGGCCTGAATTCATCAATCAAAAGACACAGACTGGCAGATTGGATTAAAAAGAAAAATCCAACAATATGCTGCCTGCAAGAGACTCACCTCATAGAAAGAGACACCCATAGACTAAAGGTGAAAGGATGGGGAAAAACATACCATGCACACGGACACAGCAAAAAAGCTGGAGTATCCATCCTCATCTCAGATAATGTGGACTTCAAACCAAAACTAGTCAGAAGGGATAAAGAAGGACATTACATGCTGCTTAAGGGAAGCATAAATCAGCAAGACATAACAATCATAAATATCTATGCCCCGAACATTGGCTCATCCACGTACGTCAAACAAATCCTTCTCAATTACAGAAATCAAATAGACCACAACACAATCATACTAGGCGATTTTAACACACCTCTCTCACCACTGGATAGATCGTCCAAACAAAATTGAATAAAGAAACTATAGATCTCAACAACACAATCAGCAATTTAGACTTAACAGACATATATAGAATATACCATCCAACAAAGAACGAATACACTTTCTTCTCAACAGCACATGGATCCTTCTCTAAAATAGACCATATTTTATGCCACAAAGCTACTGTTAGCAAATACAAGAAGATAGAGATACTACCTTGTACTCTATCAGATCATAATGGATTGAAATTAGAAATAGGTGACAGAATAAAAAACAGAAACTTCTCCAATACTTGGAGACTAAATAATACACTATTATACGATGAATGGATAACAGAAGACATCAGGAGGGAAATAAAAAAATTCTTAGAAGTAAACGAGAACAAAGACACATCATATCAAAATCTCTGGGACACTATGAAGGCAGTACTTAGAGGAAGATTTATTTCATGGGGTGCATTCAAAAAAAGAAGTAGAAATCAACAAATAAACGACTTAACACTACAGCTCAAAGCGCTAGAAAAAGAAGAGCAGACCAATACCAAAAGTAGTAGAAGACAGGAAATAGTTAAAATCAGAGCCGAAATCAACGAAATCGAAACAAAAGAAACAATTGGAAAAATTAACAAAATAAATAGTTGGTTCTTTGAAAAAATAAATAAAATTGATAACCCTTAGCCACACTAACAAAGAGAAAGAGGGAGAAAACTCAAATTACTAAAATTCGGAATGAACAAGGAAACATCACAACAGACACGAGTGAAATACAAAACATAATTAGAAGCTATTTCGAAAATCTATACTCCAACAAAACAGAAAACCTCGAAGACATCAACAAATTTCTAGAGACATATGAATTACCTAAACTGAACGAGGAGGACATACACAACCTAAATAAACCAATTTCAAGCAATGAAATAGAAGAGGTCATCAAAAGCCTACCAACAAAGAAAAGTCCAGGACCAGATGGTTCTCAGCCGAGTTCTACAAAACCTTTAAAGAAGAGCTCATTCCAATACTCCTCAAACTATTCCATGAAATAGAAGAGGAGGGAACCCTCCCAAACTCGTTCTATGAAGCCAATATCACCCTGATACCTAAACCAGACAGAGACACATCGAGGAAGGAAAATTTCAGACCAATATCCTTAATGAACATCGATGCAAAAATTCTCAACAAAATTTTAGCAAATTGCATACAAATATATATTAAAAAGATAGTGCACCACGATCAAGTGGGTTTTTATCCCAGGGATGCAAGGTTGGTTCAACATTCAGAAATCAATAAATGTCATTCACCATATCAACAGACTTAAGTTAAGAATCACATGATTATTTCAATAGATGCAGAAAAAGCATTCGATAAAATACAGCATCCCTTCATGCTCAAAACACTAGAAAAAATTGGGGTAGTGGGAACATTCCTAAACATTATAAAGGCAATCTACGCTAAGCCCATGGCTAATATCATTCTAAATGGTGAAAAACTGAAAGCGTTCCCCCTAAAAACTGGAACAAGGCAGGGATGCCCTCTTTCACCGCTTCTATTCAACATCGTCCTTGAGACTCTAGCCAGAGCAATCAGACAAACCAAAGAAATTAAAGGGATACGAATAGGAAAAGAAGAACTCAAACTATCCCTGTTCGCTGATGACATGATTATATATTTAGAGGAACCTGGAAATTCCACCAGAAAACTTTTAGAACTCATAAGTGAATTCAGTAAAGTAGCAGGTTACAAGATCAATGCTCATAAATCCAATGCATTTTTATACATAAGTGATGAATCTTCAGAAAGAGAAATTAGGAAATCTACCCCATTCACAATAGCATCGAAAAAAATAAAATACTTGGGAATCAATCTCACAAAAGAGGTGAAAGACCTCTACAATGAGAACTACAGAACACTAAAGAAAGAAATTCAAGAAAACCTTAGAAGATGGAAAGATCTCCCATGTTCCTGGATAGGCAGAATTAATATCGTCAAAATGGCTATACTACCTAAAGTGCTATACAGATTCAATGCAATTCCAATTAAAATCCCAATGATGTACCTTGCAGAAATAGAGCAAGCAATTATGAAATTCATCTGGAAGAATAAAAAACCGAGAATAGCTAAAGCAATCCTCAGTAGCAAGAGCGAAGCAGGGGTATTGCAATACCAGATCTTCAACTCTACTACAAAGCAATAGTAACAAAAACGGCATGGTATTGGTACCAAAATAGACAGGTAGATCAATGGTACAGAATAGAGGACATGGACACAAACCCAATAAATACAATTTTCTCATACTAGACAAAGGGTCCAAAAATATGCAATGGAGAAAAGATAGCCTCTTCAACAAATGGTGCTGGGAAAACTGGAAAACCATATGCAATAGAATGAAATTAAACCCCTATCTCTCACCCTACACAAAACTCAACTCAAAATGGATCAAGGACCTTGGAATCAGACCAGAGACCCTGCATCTTATAGAAGAAAAAGTAGGTACAAATCTTCAACTTGTTGGCTTAGGATCAGACTTCCTTAACAGGACTCCCATAGCACAAGAAATAAAAGCAAGAATCAACAACTGGGATAGATTCAAACTAAAAAGCTTTCTCTCAGCAAAGGAAACTATCAGAAATGTGAAGAGAGAGTCTACAGAGTGGGAGAATATTTTGCCAACCATACCTCAGATAGAGCGCTAATTTCCAGAATCTATAAAGAACTCAAAAAACTCTACACGAAGAATACAAATAATCCAATCAACAAATGGGCTAAGGAAATGAATAGACACTTCACAGAAGAAGATGTACAAGTAATCAACAGATATATGAAAAAATGTTCAACATCCCTAGTAATAAGGGAAATGCAAATCAAAACTACCCTAAGATTTCATCTCACCCCAATTAGAATGGCAATTATCAAGAACACAAGCAACAATAGTGTTGGCGAGGATGTGGTGAAAAAGGAACACTCATACATTGCTGGTGGGGTTGCAAATTAGTGCAACCACTCTGGAAAGCAGTGTGGAGATTCCTCAGAAAGCTTGGAATGGAAACACCATTTGACCCAGCTATCCCACTCCTTGGTCTATACCCAAAGGACTTAAAATCAGCATACTACAGAGATACAGCCACATCAATGTTCATTGCTGCTCAATTCACCATAGCCAGATTGTGGAACCAACCTAGATTGCCCTTCAGTTGATGAATGGATAAAGAAACTGTGGCATATTATACAATGGAATATTACTCCGCAATGAAGAATGATAAAATTATGGCATTTGTAGGCAAATGGTCGAAATTGGAGAATATCATGCTAAGTGAGATAAGCCAATCTCAAAAACTAAAGGACGAATGATCTCGCTGATAAGCGGATGAGGACATATAATGGGGGTGGGAGGGGTTAGCATTAGGTTAGGGTTAGGTTTAGAGTTAGGCTAAGGAGAGCGGTAAGAATGAAGGAAAGAAGGACTGTATAAAGGGAAAAGGGTGGGAGGGGTGGGGGGAAGGGAAAAAAAAGAAACATCATTACCCTATGTAAACGTAAAAAAATAAATTAAAAAAAAAAAAAAAGAAATGCCAGAATAACAGATAAATAAATTATAATGTATTTGACAGTAGAACTGGATTTGCCAAAAGAAAAGGAATGAACTATCGATATAGACAATGACTTGGGATTAATCTCACTAACTGTGCTGAAAGAATGAAACCAGACACAAAGTAATACCTACTGCATAATTCTATTGATATAAATATTTTTAAAAATCAAAGATAATCTATAGTAATAGAATTTAAATAGTGATTATGGAGTTGAAATGAAAGAATTGACTGAAAAGGTCTAGAGAGGATTTTTTTGAGCAATGGAAATAAGTCTTTCCTCTCTTGGGTGGTGGTTGCAAGGGTGTAAACAGTTGTCAAAACTCCATGAAGAACATTTAAGATCTGTGCATGCTATATGTAATGACATCTCAATTTAAAAATATATAATAGAAAAAGAAATACAGGGAGTCAGTGGATATCCATCAGTAATTAACAATACAACAAATAGAGATAAATTTAAATTCTGTCCAAACTCTCCTCATTTCTTTCTTGCCCTCGTCGTGACTCCTCTGTATTAATTATCTATTGCTGCAAATGAATCACCCGAAAACTTGGCAGTTTGAAATAATAATAATTATTTATTATTTCATAGTTTACATGGGTCAAATATTCAGACATGGCACAGCATGGTTTGTTTCATCCTCTTATCTGGAAACCTAGAATCATCCAAAGTCTTCACTGAGCCAGGAGGCTCTGCTTTCAGGGTGCCTTGGCTCACTCACCTGGCTGGCAGGCTGTTCCATTCCATGGGACCTACAACAGGGCTGTAGCTGTCGCCTCCCAGTATGGTAACTGGCTCGCTCTAACCAGAAGCAGAGGTTCAGAGGTTGAGGAATCAAGATGAAAAGCTATCCTTTGCATGACACCACCTCAGAGGCCCTAGCCACATCTGAGCCACATTCTAGCCTTGAGAAATGAGTCACTATGACTAAGTGTAGCCCACAGTCAAGAGAAAAAGGAATCCTATCAAAGAATCAAGGAGTATCAAAGACTTATTTTAAACTCATTCTCTTCTCAGCTCTACCTCTATCTCTCCCATTCACATGTCTCCTTAGAAGTTCCAAATGTACCTCAAACTCACTCTATCCCTGAACTCCACAGAGAAATCAAGTAAAAGGAAAGTATCCAATGATACTTTGGCTACCTTTTCTAAATCAATCCCATCTGGCAGTTCAAGATTTCCATGAGTTCAAGAATGGACAGGAGGTGGAAAAGAAGAATACATGTAAAGGAATCTATGGAAACACTTATCACTAAAGAGGAGAAAACTATAAAGCAAACACAATAAAAAAACAGTGATTAAGTTTACTTCTTACTGTGGTGTAGATCTTGTTCTAGGGGTGCTTTACCACTGAACCACATCCCGAGTCCTTTTATTTTTTATTTTGAGACAGGTACTCAGTAAGTTGCTGAGGGTCTTGCTAAATTGCTGAAACTGGCCTCAATTTGTGATCCTCTTGCCTCAACCTCCCCAGTTGCTGCAATTATAGGTGTGCACCACCACCACACCTGGCTATGGTTAGATCTTAAATGTTCCCCAAAGGCCCACTTGCTAAAGGCATAGTCCCCAGCCTGTGGCACTATTGTGAAGTAGTGTAACCTTTAGGAGATGGGGCCTAGTGGAAGAAAGTTAGGTTACTGGGGTTCTACCCTTAAAAAGAATATTTGGACCCATCCCTTGTCTCTCTTCTTTTGCTTCCTAGCCTCTGTGAGGTGAGCAATCTTTTCCACTGCACTGGTGCACTGTGCTGATACAGCCCCAAAGCACTCGGGACTACACAGTTTCTGAAACCATGAGCCCAAACAAACTGTTCCTCCTTGAAGCTGATTTTCTGAGATATTTTGTCTCAGCAATGAAAATCTAACACACCTGTTATTCTTTTTCTTCGTGGAAGACACTTGAACATGTTTGTGTGTTAAAGAAGAAGGTAATAAAGATTCCCTGGGGGAGAAGGCAACTGATCAGACAAGTTGATTGAAGTGAACTGTTGAAGGAAAGTTCCCTCACGGGCTGAGGTAGAAGGAAAGGAAGTCTGCAGGTGTGGTGGGAAGGCAGCTGAGAGAGTCCCTGCCCTCTAGCCTAGGGTATGTATGTAACGAATGTATTACTGATATTTTTCTTCTAAACAGTGCAGACTTTAGCTACAGAGCCATTCTCCTTCCATGTCCAATCCCACAGCACATTTTATTGTTAGATATTGTAAGAACAGACAAGTTCCAATATAATGGCATTGTTTTCTGAAAATTTTCTCTAAACCAGGCAAAACCAAAATTTTCTGACAATTACAATACTAATAATAAGGCTTTAGATGTTTATGTATTTGTATAGTTACAAAGTATTATTATATGTTATCTGTTTCAGTCTCACTAAAACCCTGTGAAGTGGGAATTTCTCCTGAGTGGTTAAGTAGTTTCTCGTGGCTATTTTTTAACCAAGGCCTTATGTTTTTTAACCAAGGTTTTCTTGCTCTAAACTCAGTGATGTTTCCATGTATATTTGATCTTGAAAGACTTGGATTTTTTTAACCGTACAGAAAAAAATGTATTATTTTATGTGCAATACAGGCAACCACGCGTGTGAAGGGAGCAAGTGTTCTGTGCACAGATGTCCCTGCCCCATGCCACCATAGTGAGAACAAACACCTGGGGGAGTCTTGGCCAGAAGCTCTGCAGGGGCAGACGCCTATGTATTCTATGAAAACTATGAAATTTTCATTTTGACCACTAATTATCCTCCTCAGTGAATGACTGAGTCATTGCCTATGTTCAAACCCAGTGGACACCTTTGGTCCTTTTGTACTAGGCATGTTCCATGGACCCAGCTGGTGCCTTTGATTCCTTATCTAGTCATCACCACCTTTCAAGACACCTTTGACTCTGAGATAAACCCTTGTAAGCCTTGTTCTTTTCCTTCCAAAGTTCATCTCTGAGTTATTTCCTTTTATATGATTATATGCATAAGCACTGGTCTCAGACTGCCAATCACACCTCTGATCCTTAGCAACAGTGTGACTGGGCATGGACAAGTTCCTTCCCTCTCTGTACAATGTGAATGTTAAAAGTTCTTCAGAAGGTTGCTATGCAGTACACGTAGAAGTTGATGATGACATACAGATCACTTCCTGATATCAATAATTAATCAATTATAAATAAGTAATCAATTATTGTTAGCTATTATCCTAACCCTGCCTTTTTTCTTTTACTCATCTTCCTATACATTAATTCTCTGCAGTTGCTCATTGGCAATTTTGTCCTCACTATTTCTCCTCCTACACACTCCACAGAAAGTATAATTCTTCCTGATTATCTCTTAAACTCACTGCCTGATATCTCTGAAATGTCAACTATGGAATTAGTGCTTTGCAATATAATTTTGTTTTTTATTTTTTGCTTCACAATAAAATTTTTTCTTTACTAACATCTTCTGTACCCTCAACCTATTGTATAAGTGAGACTTTTTCAGAATGAACGCTAGAGAAAGAGGATCACTCTCCATTCTTGTATAGTGTTCCCTTTTTTGTATAAAGAATGTCCCCACAAGCAGGGCTCAGTGGCACATGCCTGTTGTCCCAGCAACTTGGAAGACTGAGGCAGAAGAATTGCACGTTCAAAGCCAGCCTTAGCAATTTAGAGAAGGCCTAAGCAACTTATCAAGACCCCATTTCAAAATAAAATTTAAAAGGGCTGGGGATGTGGCTCAGTGGTTAAGTGTCTCTGGGTTCAATCCCCAGTATAAAAAAAAAAAAAAAAGGAATGAACCCCTGATGCCTAGGTCCTACCAGATACTGTGTACTTTGTGAAAGTTATATCAAAATAAGTTAGAACTTTATTCTTGTTTCCTACAATTGATTTAAAATTATTTCACAGAAGTTACTGAATTGCTGGCACTTCAAAAACAACATTTTGATAATTGAACATTCCAAGTTAGATCTATTAAATGTAGGCAGGAGGAAGTTCACATTTTTTCAAATGTTTTGCTTCCTAAAATATTGTACATGGTATGTTGGCCATCCTTTCTGAAGTCTAAAACCTCTTGTTAGACTGGGGAATGACCCCTCACCCACTCTACCATGGTCCTGTGAGATGACTGTCCACTCTGTGATGGCAGAAGAGGGTCCTGGCTTGACAAATCACACATCAAAGTATCCCTGCCCTACCTTGGCCTAAGGAGTGGATGCATGGAGG
The DNA here is from genome assembly GCF_902686445.1 of Sciurus carolinensis. Lineage (NCBI taxonomy): Eukaryota > Metazoa > Chordata > Mammalia > Rodentia > Sciuridae > Sciurus > Sciurus carolinensis. The sequence continues at coordinate 92,272,705 of NC_062216.1, read as the reverse complement.
ACTGAGCCAGACAGGGTGAATAGAATCCATCAATCAGGCACAAAGAGAAGCTGCAGTCTGGGAGAGGGGACATGTGGTAGTAGGCTTGCTTTCTTCCCCCCACTTAAAGGGAGACTTTATATGACAGGATTGAATTAGGTCAATGTGCAAAGAAAAGCAGGCTAAAAGAGTCAAGAGCCAAGAAGATGAGCGTATAGGGTATAGAGATCGAGAGAGAGAGAGAGAGAGAGAGAGAGAGAGAGAGAGGTATTTGGTGACATTATTTGAGTATTGGGAAACAACGATGTCTGAAGCCAGTTCCTGGAACATCCTCAGCCAGAAGACTGTCTCATTCACCACTGCATCACCATACTTGGCATACAGTAGGTGCTCAATTAACATTTGTTGACCAGTTAAATAAATAAGCCAGTAGATATTCCTCTTATTGGAGAGAATTATTGCTGTCTCTTGGAGTGGAAGGTGCTCAGACTCAGGCCTCAGCACCAGTGAAACACAGCGTTGCTCTTGAGTGTCCTTATCTCTGACATAGTGGACCTGTGGAAGTGACAGGTGAGCAGTGAATGCATGTCTAGAAAGACAGGGTTGTAGTAAAATAACAGATTTTGAGGAGGAAAATACAAAGCCGCTCTAGGAATGTTTTATAGACATCTGTCTATTTACAGTGCTTTTGGAAGTGGGCATATGGGGGAAAGCTAGGTGCTACTTACTAATCAGCGCCACTTTTGGTTTAGGTGTGTTTGTACCGGTAAAGCTTCACACTTGACTAGTTCATCGGACATGAGATTTTTGTTTTTCTTTTGTTGGTCTAAATCTAAAAATGAAGTGGTGTGCTAACAGACTTGTGTGCACTGGTCTTTCATCAGAGATGAAGTTTAGAAGCACCTTACAGCATTTAAAGCATGTTTTACATACTCCTGTTTTAGTTGTATCTGGAGTGTGGTGTGGGTATTGCATGTTTGGGATGTACCCTAGTGATTAACTCCTACTAAAAACCTGCTCAGGATACCCCAAGCTAAACTCAACACTTTTAAATTAATTAATTAATTTTATTTATTTATTTTTGAGACAGAGTCTTTCTTGCAAAACTGCCCAGGCTAGTCTCAAACTTGAAATCCTCCTGCCTCAGCCTCCAGAGTCCCTGGAATTACAGGCCTGTGTCGCTATGCTTGGTGAGCTCAAAACTCTTGCCACCCCTTAAGGAAAAAAGGACATGTTCCTTTTCTAGAGGCTGCTACCCTTCATTTTATTTCTTCTCAGCAATGGGCTGCTTGCACAGCATTCTTCTTTAGTTCATTCACTAAATAATAATTAATTGCCTAACATTGCCACACAATCTGGCAGGCACTGGGCCCTCCCTTAAGGAGATCCCATTCAACTGGAGAGAGACAGACTTGTGACCAGGGAGAGCTAATAAAGTGTGACACGTGCCAGGACAGAATCATGCGTAGGTACAGTAAGGCACAAAGGGCAAAGTTACTCTACTGCAGCATGTCACAATCACAGCAATCAACTGGAGTTTGGAAATCTGCGAGTGTCTGATGACCCAAGACTTGGCACAGCAGTGTGGTCGTTCACACCTGTTGGATATTTATCTCTGAGGTGACTCTGGAATGTGTTGGGTCAGACCCACTGGCTAGTCAGGACATTATCTCAGACTGACCTCGTCTCTTTACCCAGCACAGAGTTTTTTCTCTGTTCCTAGGCCTTATAAACACTTTTCACTGATTTCATGTTTTGCCCCTTGCCCCTGGGAACTATGAGTACCATCAGACCAGGACTAGGCACTCTGTGAAAGGAGGAGGGGCTGATGGATTTGAAAGGTATATATATTCTTCTTCTTCTTCCTACTTTATGTTATTCTCTGATGTGCACATTATATTATCATGTAAACCAACCACCACAACGAAACTATCCTTACCTTTCAAAAGAAAGTCACTTCATTTGTTCCATAGGCTGCATTTTTACTCCCTTCCTTTCTATGAAATAATCTGTTGCTATTTTTGTTTACTAATTTCTATCATTCTCTATTCTCTGTTGATGTTCACCTAGAAGAGAAATTAATCATGTCACTGAATGGTGTATATGGTCTTTGGACAGATTTTCAATTTATGCTAACTTTCACAGTTAATCAGCTGTCACCCGGATCACAAGTGACTCACTTTCAATATCCCAAGAGAAGGCAGGCCACAGCCCAGGCCACAGGTCAGCCATCTTTTGTATAAACAAAAGTTTACTGTGCAAAAGGGTTTATCCTAAGCCCACCTTCTCTGTTGAGTTTCCTAAGTATCTAGGCCATTGAACTTTCTTTCTTGCACTTCTATAGCATTCTATGTATCACACAATTTATATGTATACAGTCTTATATACTGATGTTATATGAAGGTCTTTCATTCATTCACAAGGCATTGCTGATTACTCTCTATGCTGGGAACTGTATTCACTCTACACAGCATGAGTAAGCTAAATTGCAGAAAACAGACTCCTAGAATATAATGAAATAAGTAACTGCAATTTACAAATGTTCACAATGCTTTGCAAATCCAGCAAATGTGTACCTTACTCTTTGCCCTCCAGATTGTCCTCTGCATGCTTTAAAGCAGCAGTCTTCCTGTTTCTTACCTCAGACCTTGACCACCACCTCTAAGAAGTTGCTGTAGGCTTGTGAGACTCCAGTGGCCCCACACAAATCAGCTGTCACTTTTAAAGTTAACATAAATTGAACTCTGACCAAAGACCACAGTGGGCAGAAGCTGGGCATGCTTCTTTCTCCTTCTCAGCTCAAGTTTTTACTCATGAACAAAAACAAGACACTGGGTTAGGAGTTACTTCTACAATGTCCATACTTGCTGAGAGACTCCTTTTTTTCCGGTTTCTTATTTTCATGTGATCCCCTGAAGTACAGTAAGGTATGGGATGATAACCAGAAGTTGTGATGCATTTTGTTATGTGGGTTTGGGATCAGCTTTGTGATCCAGCTGAGAAGCACACTGCAAGCTACAGTGGTGTTTGGGACCAAAGTCCTGTTAGAGACTCCCGGCATTCCCTACATGTTTATATCCCCCAGAAACCCAAATGCAAGGGTGGCTGTGGTTTTCTGTGGCTCTGAGCATTCCAAAAGTCCCTTCCATAATTCTGTTAACATCTTCCCCAATTCCTAACTTCTGCCTTGGGGATAGAGACTGACCTTGAATTTCTTTTATAGTTACCTAACCAACAAACGCAGAGTTAGATGCATAATGGGTGCTCAGTTTAAAAAAACTACTACTTGGTAAATGGAGAAATTCTCTCTGGATCAGATTTTTGTATATTAATTTAATTTCAATGATTATAAGATGTTGCTAAGATAATATTTCTTTAAAGAGTTTTATAAGAAAAGGTAGTATAATTTGCTAAGATAAAGGTAGAATTCTGACAGTATGAGGAGTTATGAAAAGCTCCTGTTCTCATCCCTGGCTGTGTCAGAATCACTCATGAAGCCTTTTGAACACTGAGACTAAGATCTTTCCTAGAGGTTCTACTTCAGGAAGGCGGTTGACATCTACGAGCAGTATTTTTCAAAGACTCCATAAACAATTGTTTTTAAAGTTTTCATTTAAAACAGGACCTCCCTAAATTATTGAGGCTGACCTTAAACTTGTGATCCTCCTGACCCAGTCTCCCAAGTCACTTGGATTACAGGCATATGCCACCTTGCCCGTCCCATGTGTAATTCTGATACATGCGGGAACTGCAAGTCATGGTCCCAAATTAAAAAAGAAAGAAAGAAAAGAAGGAAAGGAGAAACTAAAGAAAGAAGGAAGGAGGGAGGAGAAAACAAGAATATAAATCAATCTAGGATTGAAATGCACAGGAAAAGAGTCTAGTGCTTCACCTTGTCAATTTAAAAAAGTTTAAATTTTTCTTAGTAAGACTACAGGAACTCACAAACCTTTGAAACTTTGGAGTTTTCATCAGAGGTCATTTAAGAGCCACCAAAGATAATCATTCTTATTACTTAATGCTATGTACACCAAGTTTGTCATTTTTGTTTATTGTTTTAAAGACTGATCATCAACCTAAGACAGATATTTAGTTAGAGGTAATTATTTCATCCTTCAGCTCCTGTTCTCTGGCCCTATAGTGACTGTGCAACAAATGAATGTTATCTAGAGAAGGTGGAACCAGGGCGTAAGTGGTTCTGCTTCAGATGAGGCCAGATCAGCCTTTGCACCCACCCATGATCTCACTACTGCAGATGACAGAGCTGGGCTCAAACCCAGGAGAGCCCATTCCTAGTCCTCGACTCCTCTTCTCCTGCCACAGGCCTCACTCACGTCCAAATGACTGTCAGTTGCTCCCAATGTTAAACCTATCCTTTGAGAATATTATCAGCTTCCTCATAGAATGTTAAAAATAATGTGTCACAGATGGTTTAAAAGCAGTTCTCAAAGACTAGTTGACAAACATACTTGGAGCAATGGCAACACTGTACAGGTGGGAGGCCTCCCAATAGGAACCATTTCGAAAGGGACAATGTGTGTTTCTACATCTAAGTTCTGATTGCTTTAAGGTTGGCCTTTGATTTTGTACTTCCAGGTCACACAGGGTAATGGTCTACTCATGGGTGTTCCAGTGAAAGACGCCCATGTGCCTGGGTTAGTTTACTGGTGTCTGTCAGGTGATCACTCACTGGACAAAGGTGAGTATCTCCTTGGACGAGTTTGCTGCAGATCATCCTACAAAGTAAAACCATTGGTAAAAAAAACTTTGATCTATAATTAGTGTCTGTTTTCACAATCATATGCTTTTGGATAGCATTGCCTACCTAACTGCCTTTTGTAGCACCAAGAGAAATTGTGGTTTTCAAATGTAGTCTCACTATAGACCCTTTTGAAGCCACCACTGAGAAAACAGCTATAATATTACACGTTCTTAAAAAACAGACAACACAAGAGGGCTGCCACTGTTGACCAGCCTCCCTTCAGTAATAAGGGAACCATTGACTTTGGTTCATTTCAAACACTAACTTTTTTTACAATAGTATTTTTGCTGCTATCACGTCCTCAAATAGAAGATAACACAGAATTCTGACAAACAACGAAGCGGATCAAGTGAAAATTTTCCCAAGTGATATTCAGAAACTTTATTCAAAACAGTTTCTTTGGATAAAAGAAAACAAAAAAGATGAGTACTAAAGTTTAAAAAAGGAAAAAAGATTTTCACAGAGATCATGGTTTCTTTGCTGATATAACCCAAGTGAGAATGAAAATAGATCTCCTTGAAACACACAGCACGGATATAAAGCTTGCTTGAGATTCTGTGCAGCTCAGGGGACTCAGTCTGCTTCTTTTCAGCCTGTTCCTTGTCCTCTAACAATGTCTCCCTGGAGTACAGCCCAACCGTGGAGGATTCTGGAGGGTGGGCCAGTACATACTTTGGAATAACCTGGCAGACAGTAGGGGTTGTTTCCTTCTTGGAAAGTTTAAATTCTTTCCTTCCAGAGTAATAAACCCTGCTGAATATCTCTCCGCTGTCTTGCTTACCTTCAGTATGCTCTATTCGTGCAAACAACACTTGATAGATGTTTCAACTTGGCGTGACACTTCACTTCTTCAACACCTGATGAGTCCCAAACTGAGGGAGATGCTGTTTGATCCTCAAGAAGATAAAATGCAAATATCTAATTTTCTCCCCATTCTTCTCAAAAGACTTCCAGTACATGTCAAGTTTCTGTATATCTTAAAATAATGTTTCTTGTACAGAACATATATCATGATTTAAGTTGCTTAGTTATTAAACAGTGAACTTTGAAGCTCAATTATAGATCGGAGGAAAATACAGTATGCAGAATTCACAGGGGACAGTTAGAGGGGAGGAATGGAACTTCTTAAATGTGGTAGTTAGTTTATGTTTTGTAGCAAGCAGTCATGTGTGTAATTTTGCAAGGTGGTGCCACTTTGGGGGTGGTATGGGAGGTGAAGTGAAAGTCCCTTCACTTATTGTCACCTCTGGCAAGGTTCTGCAAGCACCCTAATGTCTAGAGGTGTCAGGACACTGTTCACTGTGTCAAGAAAAGAAATCTGCCTGCAATGTGCATGATCGTGTGAATGAATATTCAACACCTCCACTCAGATTCACAGCTAATGATCTGGAGTTTGAATTTTCAAGGGCCAATTGTGCGGCCTCTTTATCTTTCACGCTGCCTTTCTTTTTAGCAGTTTCATTATTTGTTCACACCTCCCAGAGGAGAAGTGGAGAAGGAAGATGAAACATAAATTCATCAGCTTCCCCAACTCCATCCTCCTGCTGGTTCTCTGATTCCAAGGCAGGCTGGGGGAAAGCCAGGCAGGCTCAGGAGAGCAGGCTTCTCTGTGCCATCAAAAATCCACACAGCACACACTTCATTCCAGTAGGGACTAATGGTGTCCTTTTCAAACAAAAAGGCAGCAGCCTAAGTAAATATTTTACCAGGGCCTTGCAAAAAAAGAAAAGAAAAAGAACAGAAAAAAGCCTGGCTAAAAATAAGAACAATTATCTGAGGGTGTCAATGTCCTAAGTGGTGAATGTCATCAGAGATGCTGCAGCACTGTACATACACACCTCTGGTTGTAAGTAACTACTGAGTGATACACAACTGGACTGGGCCTGTTGCCTCATTCAGCAGACAGCCTGACACTGAGGGGCATGGAATTTGGTCGGTTGTTTTTAATGGCCATTATATAGTCTTCTGACTCCATTTGGTGGAGCCTCTTAGGGGGCATTTGAGACCTGGGTCATATAGCAGAACCAGTGCTTCTGATGCTGTGTTGAGTGTAGACATGAGAAACTGAACAGACCTTGGCACAGCTCATGTTGACTGGTGGCAGTTTAAGGGACACGGGGCCCGTAGGTCAATTGTAAAGTAGATGAAGCTTCGCTCACACAGACCCATCTTGCTTTGGAATCCTCTTTTGCTCTGATGGTGCCATGGCACTTCCTCCTAGTGCCTGACTCCCGTACCCAGCAACACAGGAGTAGGCAATCCATCAGTGTGAGATCCAGTCCACAAGAGACACATTAATCTCTTCTACCCCTTTCCATTGCCCTCAGTATCTAGTGCCAGCTTCCTACTGTGACCTCTATACTGTCCCCTCTGCCTACACCTTCTCCTCTCTACCTCCTCCCCAGCCACACTAGAGTGCCGTAGTTCCTCAAGCACTACTCTCTTTGACACTGGGCTTTGAGCACTTGGCTCCCCATACCTGTGACACTTTTGTTCCCTGTGCACCTATGCAGCCTTCATGGTTTCCTCCAGGCAGTCTGCCTTGACCCCCAGACTAAACCAGCTCTCTTCCTCAAGCCCTTGCCCAAAGCTTCTCCTTTGAAAGTTCTCAGGTCATTGTCATCTTCGGGTGATATTGGGCTCCTTCTAGGTTATAAACCTGAGTCTCTGAACCCTAATCAGAACAGATAGACATGTTCATGGCTGCATCCCCAACAAAGCCTGGGATATAGTTCCAAATACATAAGCAAGTACTAAATACATATTTGAGGAGTGAATGATTTAATCTGGTCCAGACATGTGCACCAATATCAATCTGTACAGAGTCTAATATCCTTAAACTCCTGAGGAGGCATTCTGGTTTTTATCCCACACCGGTTGCTCTAACAAGGAGCACAGACCAGGGGCCAGCCCTGTTGGAGACCTGCATGGAAGATGTCCAGGCCCCGAGGGCACATCAAGCTTCCTGAGTCTATACTGTCAGGTATGTGTCTGCACCTGAGCTATACCCATTCTGTTCCTTTTGTTCTCCTCTGTGTTAACCTGTCCTGTATTTATGTCTCCAAAATTTCAGCTAGAGTTCAGAATCCATTCTTACTGTGGTCATTAAATTTGCTTTCCTTCCCACATCTTCCCAATTGAACTAGGTTTCACTTATATCCAGATAGTTATTTTAGGATCAGTCATCCATAGTCCTCCTTAATTTACCCCAGTCTATGCTGCAGATTCTATCTTTGTGAATGTTGGCATCTCCATATCTTATACCAAGCATTCAAGTGCTTGTGTGCATGTGAGCACATGCACACACACACACACACACACAGACACACACACATGCACACACACACACACACACCATTATGAAATGGGTATTATTATTATTTCTAGCCATCAGATGAGGAAACTGAAGCAAACAAAGAAGTTCAGAAACTTGCTCAAGGTTATCAGCTAAAGTCAGAATTTAAACCCAAGTGATCTGGCTCCAGGATCCATACTCTTCAGTACTAAGATTTCTTACTTCTCATGTATTAGACATGACAATTGGTGTGAAACATTGCTGTAATTGTTGCCCTAATCACATTGTTTTCTGGAAAAATTGTCCCTTTTAGTGTCTAATAAGTGAGCATCAATGCATGTGACCTTGTATTGTGTGTCCTCAAGTAATTTGGCAACCTGTGAGTACCTGACCCAGGAGACCTGATCCTTAGACCGGCCATTGAGCTAAGATTTTGGGTCTTGCTTAAATGCCAATTTAGAACAATCAGATTAGAAAATCTGGAATTGGGGAAAATGAGCAATTGGGCCTGATGTTGGTGGACATCAGATGAGCAGTCATGTTATGTATAGAACTGAATGGTTCCATGTTGGATCTTGTGAAAGATAAGTAAGTAGAGAGCTGGTTGGAGTGTAAGAGAAGAGCACAAAGTTAGATGTAGTTCTTGAGAGATAGTTCATGTGGTACTTATCTGGAGAAACGAGTTCCAGTTTCTGACTTTTCTACTTTCCAGTATCTGGGATTTCTGCTCTTTGCATCCAAAGGAGTCATGGCTAGAATTCTTTTCTCTAAGACTTCTGGTCCCCAAGGGCCCCAGTAAGCCCTTTCAGATAAGCCCCTCCAAAAGAAGGAAGAAACAGGGAACTCTGTGCTGGGAAGAGAAGCTGCAGGTGGTGCTGAGTGGCTCCAATCATGTGTGATGCCTGGGAGCTTCCATCACTTTCTCAACCCTCCCCTGGGATGATGCTGACTGACCACTGGAAAGCATGACTGGTCAAGGTTGAGTATCTCTAAGCATTAGAGATGCAGACCAAGGTTCCCAGTGGCCCAGTATTTTTCTGAATATCCAGAGCTATGTAGCAGCCAATTTCTATTCAGCCTAGGCTGAAATAGCTACATAAAAGTGAAATTCTAGTGTTCAGTCCTTCTCAGAGATTCATTGAGGGACAGGTAGGAATAACATGGTAAAGGCATTAAAATAATGTGTTGTGCCTCATAAAACCAATTTTCTTTAAATCTTCTCATTGTATCCTACCACAACCCTATACAACTCTAGTCATTAACCTTTGATAGGTTTATATTCTGAACTTTAAAAATTTCCATCTCCCTCTCTGCTTGTATTGTTATTTAAGAATAAATCCAATATGGAGAGCCTTGTAAAGTCATACAAAGAAATTTAGACTTCATTCTTAAGGTAATAAAGATATGGCAAATATTTGAGTAGAAAATAACATAGTTGAATTTATATTCTGAAAATGTTACCTGGTTACAGTGTGGATAATGGACTGGTGGAGGGGAAGAATAGAAGCAGAGACTCAAGTGGGAAGGTTGCTGTGATAATTCAGCAGGGACAAAACGGCAGCTTGAACAGGGCAATGGAACTGGGAATGAGAGAAGAAATAAAACAGTGGTCAAGTATCTATCTGACATAAGCAACTGGGGAGATGGTGTTTCTGTGACAGAGGATAAGGATCTACTTCCAAAGAATATCTAAACCATGCAAACTCAACTATTTTTGAAGGAACAACTATTTTTAATTCTCACAAATGCTTGAGAAAAGAAGAAAAGGAGAAATAAAGGAGAAAATTTTTGATAATAGAATTACTGGGAAGAGTTGTGCAGTGACACTCAGTTTTCCGTGCCACTCAGAAAGGGTGTAAATTAGGATTCTAGCTTTAACATACACTGCTTGCACATTCTAATTTACGTTCCCTTAATTCCAGGATTAAACTTGGCAGAACTTTCATATCACTATAAGAATTTAGAGAACCTTATAAAAGGTTTAGGACCATCATTCATTGTCTCCCTTTTCATTTATTACTGAGTGTGAGTCACATAATCAAATATTGTATGACCGATCTAATGATTGTGAATCTTTTACCTATGAAAGATTGAAAGAGACTCAATAAATTATTTTGTTAGAATAACTCAGCTTAAAATACCTAAATGAAGAGAGAAAGAATGCTAACAGACTTTCTACATCTGAAATTTTTTACAATTTCATAAATTAAAAAAAAATTCTACTCAATATAATCCACTATTAAAAACTGGCTGAAACTACAGTTTCATAATTTTTAATTTTAAGAAATAAGCTCTGTGAATTATGTAGAATTGGATTTCCCATTGTAGACTCACATTTACCAGTTGAATTTTGACATTACCTCAGCATTTCTGTACAATTTTCAAAGGTAACTGAATTCCTAGGTATATTACTTATTGTTGGTATCATTGGTTTAAAAAATTCCCATAAAACCCACATACTTTCAAAAATAAGATTAGGTAGATAATAAGAGAATGAAAAGATAAGCCACAGACTTGGTGAAAATATTTGCAAATCAAAGATAAAGAACTTGTACCCCCAAAATGTAAAGATCTCTCAAACCCAGTAATAAGAAAATAAATAATCCAACTAAAAAATGGGCAAAACATTTAACAATTCACAAAGGAAGATAGGTAGCAAATATACACCTGAAAATATATACAATATCATCAGTCATTAAAACTACCTTGAGCTATCACTACACTTGTGTTAGAATAGCTAAAATTTAAAAGACTCAGCATTCCAAGTGTGGGCAAAGATGTAGAGCGACTGGAATTCTCATACACTGCATGTAAAATGGTACAACCACCTTGGGAAAGAGTTTGGTAGTTTCTTAAAAAGTTGAACACATACCTCCCACACAACCCAGTCCAAGAGAGGTGAAAGTTGATGTCCACATACAAAGATTGATGTGCAAATGTTCATAGTGTCTTTAGTTGTGATGTTCATAGTGATGTTAGTTGTAATAGCCCTGATGTGGAAACAATTGCAGGCAAAGTTGAAAAAGAATGATTCTGAGAGTGAAAAGCCAGACCAAGAGAAGTACATCTGGTGATTCCAGTTCTATAAAATCTTAGAAAAATGCAAACTGCAGTAGTGGTAGAAAGCAGATCAGTGATTTTATGGGGATGGCAGAGGAGGTGGGAAGGAAAAGGAACAAGGGTTGTTATTAAGTGATGCAAGAAAATTTGGAGGGTGATGGATATCAAAACTTATTAAGTTTTACACTTTTGTGTAGTTTATTATATGTCAATCATGCTTCAATAAAGCTGCTAATGAAAAAAATCAGTAGATGTCGTCAATATTTGTAGTTTAAGTGGAGCCTGAAGAACAATCAATATTGAACCAAGATGGTATTTAGAGATCAGGTGTGTATAATAAGTTAGTGATGTTGCCCTGAAAATGTGAGTTCAACCTTCAAATAATGCCTGACATTTTTCATAGCTTACCACAAGGAAGTTTCCTGATTTATTTTTATTTCATCTTTACTGAGTTGTAAACAAGGTGTATTTATTTTCTTGGTGACCAATGAAACCCTGACCATTTCCTCCCTAGAATGCTTTTAACCATAGAAGTTCTGCCTTCCATGTTCTAGGATGTTTCGCTACAGAAAAAAAAAAAAAAAAAAAATGTAAACTCGATTCAGAAATTGCATGTATCATATATCTCACTTGAGTTTTTGAGATGGCTGCAAATGAATTTTCCCATGTCTACCTGTTTTATGGTATTATTTAAACAAATCATTTCTTCATTCATCCTTGAAGATACCATTTAAGTTTAATCATCCACATATATGAGCCTCAGTCAACATAATAACAAAAAGAACTAAGAAAAAAATATAAGGGCACTATATTTTAGCATGCTGAGATTTAGTTTCCAAATTCATTGAAATATAAAACTTGACGATACACTATCTTGTTCATCAATGCTTAAAATAGTTTTTCAAGAGAAACACCACAGGCTTCTAATCCAAGATAATGATTGCACGTGTGCATTCGCCTAAACTCCTTCCTAAGAAATGACCATTAAGAAGTAAAAAAGGAAGAAAAAAATAAAATAAACCTATATGAGTAAAGAGAAAGAGAATAATTCATCAGCATATGAAAGACATCTGGACACTGGAAAAAGCAAGCATGATGTTGGCAGGAGAAGCGGCCCTGGACAATACGAATGAAAAGGCTCCAGAGGAGGTGTGAGCCAAGGCTAATATGGAGCCCCAGGGAGGCTCTGGGCTCTGCACCTGCAGTTATGGAGGACAGAGTTCAGGAGTGGACTTGAAAACTGGGGACTCCATTAAAGATCTCTTTAGAGAGCAGTTGTATCCATCCCTTACCTACACTCTGAAATGCAGAATGATACCCTTACAAGCCTCCTTGACATTTATTCCCATGCTCTTTCCTAAAGAAAAGAAACAAACCAAGTCTCTTTGAATGGCAGTTCGTGCCCCAGAGTAAAGTTTCCCTAATTTTGGAAGCTGAAAGTCACCCACACTCTTGTTGATCATTATATCCTTTCCCTTGGTCTAAATATAAACAGGAAACCAACAATCATGGAATGAATGGGTAAAATCAATGGCACAAAACAGAAGGATCAAAATGAACAGTGTTCAAAAAGAATAGAGAGGGCAAGGGTAAGGAAAGATGGTGGAATGAGACAAACATCATTACTCTAGGTATATATGTATGATTACACGAATGGTGTGAATCTACATCATGTACAACCAGAGAAATGAAAAGTTGTACCCCATTTGTATACAATGAATCAAAATGCATTCTGCTGTCATGTGTAACTAAATAGAACAAACAATAAAAAATACTATATGTAGTAAAAAAATAAAAAAGAATAGAGAGAATTTGGGAAATAGAAGGGAACTAGTTAAAAATAAATGCAGAATAAATAAATGAATGCAGCCCAGAAATGGACCACGGCAACTAGGGAACAATAATGTGATCTACAGTAGTCTGACAGAGAAGAGCAACCAAAACTAGAATGTAATGCCATTGTCAAGAGGAGCTAGTAAATTAAGCTGAATGTGCTTGGATCTCACCTTTATCACTTACTAGCTGCATGATTTTTTTTTAACCAGCTTTACTTAGTTTTAAGTTTCAGTTACCTCATCTGTAAAATAAGAATTTAAAAAATATCCAAGTGTACCATCACCATGATGATGAAATTTGATGATTTATATAATCACAATTACACACTACGCTTGACAGATGATGAACATATTATTAATTTTTCTATTACTGACAGGGTGAAGTTGTTGTTCTCTTAATCTCCCCTATTTGGCCAGTAAGTAAGACTAAGGATGGGAAAAGATACCTAAGAAGAGAAACTTCTCAATAAGTATATATTCAATGAATCCCCAAAACAAACTATCAGATTCTGAATTGAAGCAAATTTCCTCTGGCTCACTTGGAATTAGCAAATCATGGACCAGAGGGGGAAATTAGAGTAAGGACAATAGATAATTAAAGAACAAGAGGTGAAGTGTACAATTCAAGGATGTTTGTATAGATATTTCATAGTGCTTTGTTACTTGGAAAGGATTTCAAAAGTGGTAATCAATTCACTTGTTTGGATCTCAGTGAATACAGGAAGATTCTTAAAATAGCAGCATATTCTGAAGTCTGCATTAATGTCATTGGAGGAAGATGGTCTATTAATGGCTTAGGACAGTTATTACTTAGAGCAATTGGAATTCATGCCATACATTTGAAGACAAGTTTCTTAGTTCAGCTTTCTTCTAGATCTATAGTTACACTCAGAAACTGAGAATAATTTATTGTTGTCAATCCTAATTTTAACTATGTATGCTAGTAGTGGATATTCATTCACATTGCATGCACTCAGATGTACAAATAAATGCAGCTTCTCTCTTTCACTGTAACTTTACAGACTTCCTCATGAGTCCCTACATTGTTGAGAACTGGGGGAGTATGGGATGGCCAGCAGGTGCATACTGTGTTTACTCTGCAGATGTTAGTCCTGCCCATTCATTTGCACTGTCTCTTCAGATGACTCAGCTTTTGCTTGATTTCTCAGGTGTTCAGAAGTTGCTTCTCTCTCTCTGCAGGCTCTCCACAGCCCTAGGGCCCCTCAGTGTTCAAGAACTTCTGGACCCTTTAAGGTCAAATATGTGGCAAGAGAAACCAGCTGCTTATCTTTCAACCCCCATTGTACTGCTATTCCCATGCCCTCTCCTCATACCATCTTGGATGTACACCAAGATTTTATAGTGGCCAGCATTTTTAAGGTATGTAGACTCTTCCACATGACCATTGGGAAAGTAAGAAATTTAAAAAACTCTTTCTGGACAAAACCCGGTTTATATGCCTATTGTCTCCTGAAAATCTTATTTGGATATCAGAGGCTAAATCCAAACCTTTCTAGCAATATGTATTTCTTCTATAGTATTCCTAAATCCTCCCAAGGCAAATGGGTACTTATGGGAAAATATAACAGAGGAAATCTCATGAATACATTTCAAGAAATATCCCCCATTTTAAGATACTATTTACTCCAAATTCAGGCAATTTTAATGGATAATATTAATTTATATATTAACTAAAAGCCTTCCAACTGCTTTTGAAAGAGTGAAGCAATGACAGAGCTAAAAAAAAAAAAAAAGAATTGTTAGTAGAATACAGAATTGATTCTTTTGTAGATTTGAAACTAAAGAAATTCTTACTGAATATGGGAATGCTTAAAAAGCATTCCAGAATTCTGACCAGCCGACTAGCTATTTGATGTTGGATGACCCACCATACATTAAATTATTATTTTTAAACTATGCCCATATTCTTCCTGTAAAATAAAAAAAAACCCTAATTTCCCTGTTTTGCCTTTAAGTCTTGCTAAGAATACACATTTCTCCAAGCATGACAATCATCTTCAACTCAATTTATTCAAACTACACTTGCTACACTCAGGCAGGTCCTGTGTTAGCCATCACAGCACACCTAGGCACAAACTCTCTCCTCAGGGAAATTTCTACATATTGTCCTCTATCTAACCAATTACTGAGTCATATAAACCCTTCCCTGAAACATGCCTTGAGTCTTCCTCTTGCTCCTCTTTTCTATTGTCACTGTCTTTTCCTATCTGAATCACAGTCATGGTATGACAAGGTCCTACAAGCTCCACCCAACCCTCCTCCTACACCATCATCTGAAGTTACTTCTTGACCCCATTACTGTTTTGCTCAATAAATGCTTACTGGATTTAATGAAGTTCTTCAATGCCCATAAGTATGTCTCCGAACAGCCTAAGAACTATATCCAGAAGTAAAGTATGAGGGACATTTCTGAAGCCAATGTTATTTCATTCATGTGAGGCAGAAGTCACTGCTCACCCACTACCTGGGTCATCACTGTCTGACAGCCTCAGAACACTGGGCTGGATGGATCCCTCACTGGAGCATTCTGGCATTTTTTAAAAACTTCTTATTTTTATATGGATGCCTTATATGTATAATAACTTTTTAATGGTCTTCCCTTTAGTGTCTCAGGTCAGTCCCATATTTAATTTACAAATGTGATGCCCTTGCCATTATTTTCATCCTTATATGTCTTGAAACATTCAAAAAGCAATGCTAATGAGTGGTGGCACTCTTATTTTAAAGACTGCAATGTAATGTAACATGGCATTTTCCTGACAGAGGTGGATGGGAAACGTGTTGAGTCTGGCCTGTAGAGCCAATTCTACTTCAGAAAAATTCCCACTCCAACGTCACTCAGATGTGGTTTCTATGTGATCATGAAGAACACCAAATGCCATTTAAATCTCTTCAGAAATAGAGTTGCAGTTTCTCAGATGGTACATCTATTGGTAAATAGTTTGCTTACATTACTTGAATGAAAAGAAAGTCATGCCTGCTGGTTCCCTGGGTCGGCATAGGGAAGAGTTTAAAGAGAAGCCTGCTCTTCTATTTCATAAAGAGAAATGTGGTAGAGAAAGATATAAAGACAGAAATAGCTGAAGCAGAACAAGATGCTGTTCCTACTGTCAGGGACCTTCTGCGGGTCCCACCAGGCAGCTTCACTCTTGAAGAGAGCTGTTTACTGTCCTTTTATATATGCTGATTCTTTCCCCAGTCTTTTTAAATAAGGCTTTTAATATGTGAGTAACATAAGCTTATACAGGGAAAAAATAAAAATAGAGATGAAGGAAAAAAATCAGCAAAATTGATCACTCTTACCTAGTCATTATCAACACTTCCTAAGTTGTTTTTTCCTCTCATGTTTATAGTATATGTCTTAGCAATATTCTAGTTCCCACTAAATATTTGTTAGATAACTAGATTAATTGGCTAATTAACATTCATATGGTCATACAGGTCTGCTCTAATATTTTTTCCACTTTAACATAACCATTTTCTCTTTCAATGTTGGTAGATAGTCAATGCTCTCGGTTTTGATGGTTTTGAAATGTTTGTTGAGTGGATAATGGCACAATTTATTTAACAATTCCTATGTACTTGAGGGAGCATTCACATTTTTCTAATTTTTCAAATATAGATTACACTGTGATAAACACCCCCCAATATTATTCTGCATTTCATGGGTCACTTCTTTTGGATAGAACAAACTTTTCCTATAAAGAGCCAGGTAGCAAACATATTTGACTTTGAAGGCCAGATGGTCTCTGCCTCAGCTTTGCAACTCTATTGATGTATTATGAAAGTAGACATAAACAATATATGTATATGAATGGGTATGTCTATGTTCAGATCAAACTTTACCTATATGCAATGAAATTTGAATTTAGTTTTCAGTGTGTCATGAAATGATATTCTTTCTAAAATTTCGTTTTAACTGTTTAAGACTGTAAAAAGCATTTTTAGTCACAAATTGTACAAAACTTGGCAGTAGGCCAGAGGCCTGTAGTTTGCTGACCTCTGCTCCATAGTCTAGGGTTTACTAAGTCAAAGGTTATGAGCAGTCAACAACTCTCCAATAACAACCATACAGTTCCTTGCTGGTGATGTTGATGTTTACATTCAACCATGTTTCTTGCCTGAGTTTGGACATTTAAATAGTGTACTGATCTCTAGACCACATTAGCATTAAGGAGCTACACAAAAGAACTCCCCTTGCAAGGCATTACCTCTGTAACCATATTCTGTAAAAATCCATGTTAAAGTGGCAAGCCTATTGACGGGGGTCATTTGGTCCCCCTCTGTTGAGGCCATCTGATGTAAGATAGGCCCCCGTTTAGAGCTATTCCGAGGGGCTTTCCAGGATTTCATCATCTAACCTGAATACTTCCCAAACACATTTCTTTCAGATTCTTCACTTAAGCCTGAGAACACCTGGCCAACTGCCACCTTCAAACACAAAGACAATTATTAATTTAATCCATCTGCATTTCTTTATGTATCCTAAAGTGATAGTGACAAACAAAACTATTTCCTTTTGTGGATTGTGAAACTGAAGTATAAAAGTGCTCTGATCAGACAGTGATTCAGAGAACAGGAAAAGTAACTCAAAATTCCACATTCCCTGCTTCTGGGGTTGTGGTGATCACTGGCTGCAAGGCACTGTGTGAGGCACAATGGTAGTTAGCCCCACTTGGTTTTTAAAAATTTATTAAATTGTACCCTGGGTGATTAAATTGCTTCAGGCCATAGTATAAAATCAAAAATATGTAATTAGGATACAAATAAAACAGCAGTAGCAGTTAAAAATGGTGCATTAAAATATCAACTTTATAGCTACCAGTCTCAAAATCTGGAAGGGGCAGATTTACTAAACAATCTGAACGCCAGAGGTCTTGGTCAGGCCAGGCGCAGTAAACTCCCTTCAAAGAGAAAAGCCCTTTCTCTAGCTCTCTATAGATGGAAAAGGAAATCCAAGGTTTTGGCTTACATCACCTGCCAAAGTTTTTCTGAATTATTTCCTCATTTTAAGGTATGAAGAAGGTACACCTCCTATTCTTACTCCAACTAGAAGCTCATAATTTTTCAAATTCTTAATATCCTGATCTTCTTCCCTCCTTGTGTTCTAAGTATTTTTAAATAGGATATTTGAATAAACCAGACAATAAACTATATGCAAAGGACACGGTCATTTCTTTTATGGGAATGTCATAGAAGCCAAGGTCAACATCATCCATGACTGAGAGATATTGAAGGCTAGAGTGGTAACCAACTGAAACCAGTCCCAGGAGCAAGACTGGGAGGAGGTTTGCTGTCTTTATCTTTACAAATGAAAGAAGAGAGGTCAAACGTGTGCCTAGTAAATGGGTGACCGATTCTAACTCAAATGGGGCTATTAATACTGCAGAGGATACAGGTAAATTTAAAATAACTTTGACCAACTTTTTAATAATCAATCTTATAGAACCAGGATAGCACTGAATAGAGACAAATATAAAATGTACAACTAGAAGAAAAAAGGATAACCAAAAATTGCAAAGGACTGACTAGGCTTCAATACAACAGAAAAGAACTTGGTCTCTAAACCATACTTTGAGAAACTCTGCTCTCCGGGATGATCAATTCTTTTAGACTGCTCTGTCTCAATTCAGGCATTCTCCTTGGCTGTGTGACATGCTGCTGACTTTTCAAAGTGGTCTGCTTACCAAGTTTTGCACAGATATGAGAATTAAGATTCACTGCACCCATGTGCAGGCTTCCCATTTCTGTTTTCTTTCTCTCTTTTATTCATATATTTTTTAGGACTGTAGATATAGCTCAGCACTTATCAAGCATTCGCTAGGTCTTGGGTTCAATCCCAAGAGCAGGAACTATTTTTGTTCACCCTGATGGCCTTAGTGCTTAGCACAGTGGAGTTCAATAATGTTTTTTATTGTGGGATGTGTTAGGGATAATCAATGTTATTGATTTATAACAATATGTATTTCATATGCTATACTACAAACCTATGTAAATATATGAAATATATCTATAAGTAAGGAAATATAAACCTCTGGGTATCGGAGAGTTCACTTGTTTTCAAACTTCATCACTAGAAGTGGTGCTAGAGTTTGAATGTTTTTGTTCCCTCCAACATTCATATTGAAACTTAATCCTCCAAAGTCCCATATGATACTATTAAGAGGTGGGGCTTTTAAAAGGTGCTTAGACCATGAGGGCTACTCCACTGTTCATGGGATTAAGTCATTTTAATAGGGGCTTCATGCAGAATTCCATTAGTTTGCTAGCTTGTTTTTCCATTCTTACTTACTCTTCTGCCTTCTGTCATGTGAAGAAGCAGCAAGGAGACCCTTACCAGATGTTGGGATCTTGACCTTGGGCTTCATAGTCTCCAGAATTATGAGAAATAAATTTCTGTTCTTTATAAATTGCACAGTCTCAGGTATTCTATTTTTTCCATAGCACAAACAAAGATAAATGGAAAGTTTTTTCTCACTTATTCTTGTGCTAGTCATTCACCCAATTCTACCTGCTTTGTTTCTGGGGGCTTCAGAGACATTTCAAATTAACTTAACAATTGATAACAATTATCATGGAGAAGGTATTAATTCTGGTTCTCTTGGTTAGCATACACACACACACGCGCGCGCACACACACACACACACACACACACAGTACCTTCTTAAGAACAATATTGAGTCCTATTTCTCACCTATGTTAGTCAGCTTCCCATCACTATAATAAAACACCTGAGATAATCAACTTATAAAGAGAAGTGGTTTTTTGGCCCACAGTCTTGGAGTTTCCAATCCATGATAGGTTGGCCCTATTGCTTTGGGGCTGTGGTGAGTTAGCACCTCATAATGAGAGCATGTAGCAGAGCAAAACTGTTCACTTCATGGCCAGGAAGCAAAGAAGGAAAGAGGAAGGGACCTGACTCTCACAGTCCCCTTCAAGGGCACACCACCAATGACCTCTAAGATTTCACCTCCCAAAAATGCCACCCTAGGAACAAGCCTTTAACACATGGGCCTTTGGGGGACATTTCTGGTCCAAATTGTAGCACCACACCATGCTTAATTCTCAGTTCATTCAGGTCTAAACCTGCCCTTTCTCAAAAAACATCTGCTTTCGATTTCTTCATATTGTGGTGCTATGGCCTTATTTGCATGCAAAGTTCCAACATTCCAAACCTTGTGCTTTCTGATTCTCTTGGTTAGCAGACACACACACACACACACACACACACACACACACACACACACACTGAGGCATACAGTATTTGATTCTTCCTAACGTTCTTCTAACGTCTCTTTTCAACTCGGGTTAAATATCCTTCTACCAATGTATCAACTTCATTTGGTAAAGGCTTGAATAACAGAATATACACTGAAAACATTCACGTGTTCGCACATTCATTCAACAGTATGGATTGGGTGCCTATTACATGCCAGATTTTGTTATAGGTACTTGAACAAAATAGAGACTCTTATTTAATTCTGCATATACATTTTTTTTTTTTTTTTTTTGATACCACGGATTGAACCCGGGGGCACTTAACCATTGAGCCACATCCCCAGCCCTTTTTAATTTTTTTTTTTTTTTTTTAGTTTTGAGACAGGGTTTTGTTAAGTTGCTTTGAGCATTACTGAGTTGTGAGGCTGGCTTTGAACTTTCAATCCCCTGCCTTAGCCTCTGGAGTTGCTGGGATTACAGGTGTATATCACTGTGCCCAGATATACATATTTTTTTCAGACAATAAATTAACTTATCTTCTCAAGCTCTTATTTCATTTTGAAGTGTGCCTTAATGGGATTTCTCCTGTCATGAACATTTTACAGTTTTAACCATGCAAGACCATGGTTTTAACCAAGCATTTTTAAAGTTATTTTTAAAAATAACTTTATTTTATTTATTTATTTTTTATATGGTGCTGAGGATTGAACCCAGTGCCTCACACATATTAGGCAAGTGCTCTACCACTGAACTACAATTTCAGCCCCCTAGCAAAACTTTTTAAGCCAAGTTGACAATGATTTTCTTATATAGACAATCTTTGCTTACCACTTTAAATTTGAACTTTAGTAAAGTGCTGAGTTCACTAAATTGTAGTACACATTTATACTACCTTTTGAAATGTATTTGCTAAAGTGATATGTTGATATGTTTTGAGATAAAAATCATGTCTCCTGGAGGAAGTTAATGACATTAGGGCATTTTCTTCCCCAGACAAGAATGCCGAAGGTTAGCTTTGCTGTCTCCAGCTACATGAAGAACTTTTGGGGAAGAGATACCTAGTTACTAGTTGTCTGTGTCTGGAGAGAATAAATGAGAATCTCAGGACTTAAGTTAAAGCAAGGAAGCTGCAAGTTCAACAGCAGGAAAAACTTGTACTACAACAACCTATTCAGCACGGGACTAGCAAACACATTGGAAAGTTTATACCTTTGCTGGTCTAAAAGCAAGACCTAGCTGGGAGACTCTCCTGAGGCCCCATGGAGCCAGATGAATTAAAAAGGAACAAACATAACTCACTGGACACGGCAGCACATGCCTGTAATCCCAGTGATTTGAGAGGTTGAGGCAAAAGGATTGCAAGTTTGAGGTCAGCCTCAGCAACTTAGTGAAACCCTGTCTCAAAAAAAAAAAAAAAAAAAAAAAAAAAAAAAAAGGGAAAAGAAAAGCATAAAAGGTAGCTAAGGATTTAACTCTGTGGTTGTGCACTCAGTATTGTGGGGGGAAAAGACATAACTCCATGGTTAAATATGACGATGTTTTTTCTCAAGAAAAGTTTTTGATTTTGTTTGCACACAAGATGACCAAATGAAATAGTAAAAGGTACCCAAATGATGGAGGAGGTGACAAAAGGATTGATCAGTGACATGTTACACAGATGAATGACAAAGCTTTGGATAACAGAATATATACTGAAAACATTCATATGCTTGCTCATTTGTTCAACAGTATGGACTAGTGCCTACCAGATACTCTCATTAGACACTAGATTCTATTCTAGGCACTTGAATAAAACAGAAACCCCTGACCTTGTGTAGTTTATATTTAATTAGAGTGCTTCTAACAATAAGCAGTAAATATAATCAATAAGTGAATCATAAAGAATTTTAAGAAATGATAAATGATAGCAAAGAAAAATATCAGAGCAGATTAGGGGGGTGTCAAGGGTGTAGAGTAGAGGTGGGTGCTGAGTTGCTGGTTGAATAGTCAAGGCAGGCCTCAGTAGACCAAGATTTGATCAAAGACTTGAAGGAGAGGTGGCATGAGCCCAGAGAATGTCACTGGGAAGACAGCTTCAAGCAGAGGGAAGAGCCAGAACCAAGGCCCTCTGGCGCAAGGCTCCTGGTGGGCTCCAGGAACAGCAAGCAGGCCACTGGTGGGATGCAGTGAGGGACAGAAGCAGGAGAGGGTTGGAGGGAAGAGGGGTGGGGACATATCACCCTGGGCTACGCAATCCTCCTTTGATACTTTGAATTTTACTATCAGCAAAAGGTGAGGTTTCAAGCACAGGAAAGATAGGATATAACTGAGTTTAAAGTGCTCATTCAGTCTGCCCTTTTAAGAACAGGTTGTGGGGGGGAAGAATGGTTCATGGTACTCTTTCAATAAGATGAGAGGGGAGAATGACTCTGATGGGGATGGGGAGCGGTTGAGGTAATAAATTAGGGGGACTAGGGTGAGAGCATATTATGACTGTGGAAGAAAAATGATTCCAGGACTACCATAGACAAGTTCTACCTGAAAAGGAAAAATTCACACACTCCTTTTTTCATCAAGGAAACAAATAAAGTACCATATGTTTGTATTGTTTAAATTGAATGTTGCTGCTTGCATAATTTCTCAAAATGACTGACAGCACTTCATGTAAAGATGAGTTTGCTCTGACAGTTGTTGTAGAATAGTAGAATAATTTCTCTTGCAACCTAACACACCAATGTTATTTGTGTGTTTAGATTACAGTGATTACTTGGGTCTGCAAAAAATGTAGATTGACTTTAAAAATAAATTGGAAGTTCATTTGAACGTAAAAGACCATTGGGTGGGGAAACAGGAGCAAATGAAAAAATAAAATAAGTGTCCATTAGTACAACAGGACTTTTTTCTGTTTTCTTTATCTTGATCAAACATTGAATATCATGACTGTTCAAGACATAAACCATGCTATTGACTTCCCTCTTTCAAAATGGAATCTCCCTCATCTTCTGCAGCTTGGACCATCCATGCAGTGCCTGCTCCTTCCTGGGGCAGATCTTGCTCCAACTTCCTGCCTCAGGCCTCTGTGCTGAGATTTTCTGGTCTTGCCTCAGTGACTGATAGAGCTGCAGGGAACAGGTTCACCCTGATGTGCAAACTCATCTACAAACCCTCACAGGGGACAGATGTCACAGCCGATCTCCTTCATGGCACAGACCCTTTCAGAAGTGGGTTTTGCTTTGGTTTGGGTTTTTGTTTTCCATTTAGCCAACATCTGCCTTTTAAGTTCTGCTTGTGCTTGAGAATCTGTCCTCTGAGGAGGAAGACTTAAGGATGGTGTATCTTCCTGCACCAGTACAGCAGCCCCTTCAGTGTTTGTAAACATGATCATCCTCAGGAAGAGGTGCAGAATGGATCCTACTTCTTAAAACATGAACCACACTGGAACAACTTCAGTCATCTTCCAGAAAGACGGTGATAGCTCAGCTGGGCATTACCCCTTTCCTGTGCTACCTGCCACAGGATCCCTGCTCCAGGACACACAACCACCTTTCCAGGCCCCTGGGACTCCAGGGCTCCCTGATATTCCTCAGGTGACTTGCCTGGGCTTCTGCCCTCTCTAACCCAGTTTACTCATTTTTACCAACCATTGTTTCTGAGGTATTAGCAAAACTCCTGCTTGTGGAATTATGTTAGTTCATTGGGAGGAGAGTTAGCCTTGAGGTCTCTCTGTTGCTTTTGAAGAGCCCCTCCTATCCCGGGGCATGTCGCAGAAAGTCATACCTCTCAGCCCCAACATCCTGTCAATCTCTGTCATACCCCACAACATGGCTCTGCTTTCCAAACAGCTACTCATTCTTCTCCATCCAGTATGTCCAGGAATGAGGGGACACAGGCTCGAGCCGTGGGTCAGGGTTGGCTTTTCTGGTCCTAGAGCTGGTCACATGACTGTTGTACCCTGGGGAGTCTTGATTAAAGGTAATATAGCAAAGGAGGGTGTGGCCCAACCTAGTTCCTAACAGGCTGTCCTTGCTTCTATTGACTGACATGGAAAATATCCTGTCCCTGGATATCTTCCTCTGTGCCTCTGAGCTTGACAGGTTTAATTTGACAACACCTGGTTCTAAACGGACCACTGTGTGCAGTAGGCAAGCCAGAGAGTCCCAGACATAAAAATGAAAGTGACACTGATGGTCAGCTGTAGGGACAGCTGCTTGCAGAAGACCCTCAGCTGTATTTGCAGAGCCGCCTCAGCCAGGACGCTGTCTGCCTCTTCTGGTTAGAGGAACTGCTGCAGGCTCTCCCAGTCGACCGGCATCATCAGAGAGACTTCCTGCAGGTCCTGTGCTGCAGGCAGTCAGAAGCCCCTGTCTTTCAGAGCTTGAAAGTGCCATGACTAAGCTGTCCTGATGATGACCAGGTTGTCTGTGGCGATGTCAGATGTGGCCAGGAAGGTCACGTGTTTGTTTACAGACAGAGTTTGGGCAGGGTAGACTCCTGTAAGGGTAAATCATGGAGAGGAGAAGGCTCAGAGTAGGAAGAATGAATTTACAAATACAGAAGAATTAAAAAAGAAATGAGGGAAGCAAGTATGGAAGGAAGGAGGGAAGGAGAGGTAGGGAAGAACTGAATGAAGCACAGGTGGAGCATTCAACAGCTCTGCTCTCACACGAGCTATACTAATTAATATCTATATATTTTTTGTAGTATGTATTAGAATCAACATCTTTTCTGCCTTCTAAGACAAAGTATATTCTCCATGATAGTGACCTTGGATTTCAGATGTTAAGCAAAAATAAAAAAGACAAAATAACTGCCTTTTGTAGAGGACTTTCCCATAGATCAGAAGGTAGATAATGAGTTTCATGAAGTTTTGATCTAAAAAGAAAAAAAAAAAACTTTAAATCCTGAATAAAATATGTTAAAAGGAGAAATGAGCATATTACCCATCTGGATTCAGGAAATAGCCAATGGCTACATGAAAAGACTGGTAGTGATCAAGGCGTTAAATTTTTGTCCCATGGTTTGTCGTTGCCACTCTGCCATTGAGCCACTTATCAATAGTTGGGAAATAGTTCTTTTATTCCAATGGAATGAAATGGGTGGAATATAACCATGAAGTATGTAGAGATATTTCAAAGTCACCTTGACGGTGATTTCTAGTGTCTACTATTCATCCTAAGTGAAAATCTGGGTGTGGGGTGGGCATTCTCCCAGATTTCCTGAAAGGGGAAGCACAGTTAGTCATCTGAGTGGTTTGAGAGCGTCAGCATGGCCTTGGTAATTGTGACTATATCCAGTGTGGATCTTTGTGGGTAGGAGGAAGATCCTGAGTGAGCCAAAGATAATTCACTCAGTTTTACTTAGAAATGATTAAGTATGAAACAAAAACTCCAGAGTCTGGGAGTTAGAATGTATTTCCCAGCAGTCAGTTTATTTTATAAAAGCTATTCAGTTGGCCATCAAGGAATCACCTTCCACCAGTCATTGTGTCCTGGACAACAGCGAGCAGGAGACTTATAGTAGAATCTTCGATCACAGAGTGAAGACAGCAGCCACCTTTGTTAATCATTAGACACTTCCTGGCTAAGGTTCTACATGAATCCCTACCTGGAAAACGCCACCATAAACCAAGAGGCTGGATGGCATTTTATTCTGAGGAGTAGAGTTGCTTTAATTGAAAACAAACAAACAAACAAAAAAGTGTTTAAAAAGAGTTAACTGAGTAGAACAAAGCAAGAAGTCTTACTGAAAAATGTGTCCATTATCTGATATCCCAAAGTAACCATTAGAAATATATTTCATTTTAAATGAAAATGGCACAGTATGAGACACACTAGATTTAGCATCAGACACCTGGATTCTAAAGATCAGGACCACAGACCAGTCCTCAAACTCTGCGAGTCACAGTTTCCTCATATGCAAAGCTGTGATAATAAAATTGACCCTACAAGCTGCACAGGGCTGCTTTCACACCCAGCTATGTGTCTTGGTGTCCTGCATAGTAACCATACTTCCTGCCAGCCGCCCTTACAAAGTGCATCCCCCTGAGCACCTCTCCATTTGTCTTTTTAAAGTTACTTTTTTCTGTGAAATGTCCATGGCAGTCAGCAGCATCAATTGCCTAGAATCTCCTTTGGCAGTCTGGGGCTCTTCCAGATCACCAGCTCCTTGGTCCCTCTGCATCCCAGGATGATCAGTGGAAAGCTTTGTTGGCCTTTCTGAGTCAGGCTGTCGCTTTGTTTTTCACCAGAGCCTTGACAAGGGACCTCTTTGGCTAAAGGAAAAACAGGTGGTGTGGCCCTAATTATCACTCTGTGGTCCTCCCTTTCTCATTTCCCTTTTTTGTCTTTCTAGTCATGCTTTATTTGCATTTTCCCCCACCATTCGAAGGAGATGCCATTTCTGCTCTCTCACACCCAGCCTGAGCACTTCCTTTCCCCAGGCAGCTGCTCAAATGGAAATACTGTGGGCTTTCTAAGGCAACAGGCAGGGTTCTAATCCTGGCTCTGGTATTTATGAGCTACATGGTTAACAGTGACTTCTCTGAACTCATATCTCATCTGTGTAAACAGAAGTTCTATCTGCTTCATGGGGTTCTTGTGATTAAAAGAGATTATATACATGAACCTGAGTCATACAAGTTGATCAATAAATATCGATTTCCTCACTCCTTTATGGATGCTTTCTTCTTCTTCTTTACGATGTATTACTTTCACTCTAAGATACTTGAACAGGGAAGTCCCTTGTGCCTCTTCTTCCCATTTCTTTCCCTACCTTCATCGTCTTCTCTTGGCCCCTTGGGCACTTCAGTTGAATGGTGATACACAGAAGCACTTGTCTCAGAGAGCACAGGTTCACACCTCAGGTCCTTGGCCTCCCAGTTCTACCCCACAGACAAGGTTTGACCTGCCCTGCTAAATGGGGCTGGGACAGAGTTTATCTCAGAGATCGTCCTGACGGCCATTGCAATGGTGCCAGTAAAAAGCTTAGTGCAGTGGCTTCTTGAATGCCCACTTATCATTAATGTCGGCTCTATTCTTTGTCTGTCTGGTTCATTATTAAACCTTGATCTTTCCTTCACATTCGTCACAAATGATTTGCCTTCATGTTTTTCTAATCTCAAATTTCCTCTTTCAGATTAACTTTTCCCCTCTCTGCCGAATTTCT
This sequence comes from Sciurus carolinensis, assembly GCF_902686445.1. Classification (NCBI taxonomy): domain Eukaryota; kingdom Metazoa; phylum Chordata; class Mammalia; order Rodentia; family Sciuridae; genus Sciurus; species Sciurus carolinensis. The sequence continues at coordinate 92,245,391 of NC_062216.1, read as the reverse complement.
TCTTCGCCTACACACTTATTACAAAACCATTTAAGGGTCATCAGTCTGTTACAGATTTGCCAGAGGATGCCTTCTTAAATGTTAATATTTTTTATTCCTTTGAAAGTCTTAAGGTTGTGTGCTATACACATTTAAGGACAAAGCTGGGCTCACTTTTATATTGTTGAAGCACTGATTATCTCTTGGTGATTTTTCCTGTGCCCACAATACAATATCATTCCCCTCTCTGAGATACATGTTCCCATCCCTTTCATCTGGGCTGTGGCCTTCCCTTCCATGTTCATGACTGTTTCATCTCTAATTTCCACCCCTTCATCTGCTAATTCATCTTTCTCTGATGAATCTAGACTAGTAACTTCAACTCATGAGTTACTCTCTATTAGATGATTTATCCAATATAAGAAACCAAAATTAACCCCGCTATTATATATAATTATAATGCACTAATAAAACATTTAAAAAGGAGGAAGAGGAGGAGGAGGAGGAGGAATAAGAAGAAGAGGAGGAGAAATAGATATTAACCAATGACCTTACTGCATACCATGAATACACTAGTCACAAGTTTTTAAAAAGTCAACTTCCAAGTTGTTCTAATCTGCTGTTCATAAAATGTGGTTTGGATTTTTTCTCCCTCTCTAAAAAGTAGATTTGCTACCAGGAATACAGATTCTCCAGTAGTTTGGTAGAGATTCAGATGTTAATCTCAGTATAATTTCTCATGTATAAAAACTTATCTATTCCTGTGTTCCACAAATTATTTTCTGTGTCATTATACTGTCATGCCCCACGTCCTCACCACACACTGTCATCAGCTGGCCCAGCCTCTAGGCCCAAACCCTACTTCTTCCTAATATATAGTTCTGGCCCAGGATCTGCTATGTCCCTGTATTATTGGACCCCAATTCTATTCTGCTTTAGACAAACTCAAGCCCCTTAATCTGCTTGATAAACATACGCAAACAGAAAACACTCCACAAATTCATATCAACAGCTCCCAGTAGCTGATCACATAGTAGGTACCAAGTTCTGGGCAAAAATGTTTGTATACTCTATGATTAATTCTCATAGGTACCAATTTTATTCAAATTTCACAAATTAGAAAACTGAGAGATATTAAGTAACTAATGTCCTCATGGGGCTTTAACTAGTTATTCCTCAAGATCATTTAACTACTGCCTGATAGAAAGCCTGTCTGAACCCAAAGCCTGCCTTCTCCCTGCTCAGTGCCTCCTTCATAGGGATTAGTGGAGGAGGCAGGGAAGTCTCCCTTGGTGCTCCTCAGTGTCCCCAGGGCCCTGCTCTCTAAGATCTCAGACACCACTTTTTAACTTGATACTGTTCTGAACATGGAAATCCTGTCTTTCATCCACAGGTATTATTCAGTGGCAGGAACACGCTAGGTACTCAGTGTGCAATTGAAGAACACACACAGTGCATCCTCAGAAAGCTCACCAGAGAACCAAGAAGCTTGTCTTTCCTGATCAACATGGGCAAGATACAGAAAATCTTCACGAACCTACTACCATCAGGACACATCAGGGATCTAAATGGAAAATGAAAAGAAACACAGAAATGGGCCTTTTCATATAACCTTCTTGAATGACCGCCCAGATCAAGATAGGTGGGCTCAAAACAAGGTTTTTGCTCAAAACAACCACCAGAACCACAAAGGCTAGAAGCCTTCCTGAGGCTGCCCCAAGTTCTTCCACTAAAGGTATAGATTGCTGAGCCTTCTCATCAAGGACAACAAAAGTGGTCCAGTGTTGGACAACCTGTTGTCAGACTGCTTTCAGAATTCCAAGCACATAGTTCTTCATCTGGGCTAGTCCATCACTAGGGACACAAACTACTACATTGACTTCACCTTTTGGAGCTCAGTTTAGCCACGTTATTCCTGATGAATGAGGTCACTGTACCATCAGCTACATGGATCTCCAAGAAAACCATATCCAGAATTCATTGAAGCTCTTGCTACCTTATGGCAAGATTCCAGGAGTCCCACTGCCTATAGAATAGGCTGCATCTTTATAATCATGTTGATTACAAGCTATTGGGATAGTATTTTCCAATAAACCAAAGTTCAGAATGAAGTCAACCCTACCTCTTGTATTTATTCTTGTGTATACACATTCATTCAAAACATATTGAGGTACTTAGTATGTGGCAGGCACTGTTCTAGGTGCTAGGACACAGCAATGCCTGAGTCATTCAAGATCACTGCTCCCATGGAGCTTAAATTCCAGTAGAGAAGATAGAAAACAAACAAGCAAAAGCATAGATAAAGTACTAGTAGACAGTGACAAGTACTTTGAATACTTCAATACTAACAGTGATGGTAATACTTCAAAACAATGATGATGATAATGTTAGCAGCTAAACTCATGTAGTACTTAATATGATCCAGGCAGCATGCAAATTACTTTCCATGTATTAACTAATTACATCTTCACAACCCTAGGAGGAAAGTACTATAGTTACTTATATTGAACAAATGAAAAAGTTGAAGCATGAAGAGGCTAAGTGATTTGCCTGAATTCATGGGAACAGAGGAATGTGACAGATAACGGCACTGTTGGGGATAAGGGGTACCATAGATAAAATGGCCAGGGAAGATTTCTCTTAGGAGATGATATTCCAGATGGAATCTGAATGATGAGAAGGAGCCAGCCCTGGAATGGTGTGGGAGAAGAGCATTCCTGGCAGAGGAAACACATGCTAAGGTCTTGAGGTAGCTACAACATAGGTGTGTTTCAGAAACGAAAGAAGCCGGTGTGACTGGCATGTAGTGCTTGGCTAGGACAATGAGCAAGTTAACATATTTGCTATTGGGTTGAAGGAGAGAGAAAAGGAAAACAGATCATTTATAGTTACTATGATTTGTGTCTGACATAGTGACTTGTGAGATCCAATTGCTAAATTGCCAAATATTTTGCGAACCAGTTGCTAAACACAACCATAATTAATAATTAAATTATTTAAATTCACAATTAGATAAATTATATTGGTTGGACTTTCTTTTTTTTTTTCTTCCCTTGCAGTACTAGGGATTGAACCCAGTGTCTCACACATGCTAGGCAAGCACTCCACATCTGAGCTACAGCCCCAGCAAAGATATTACATTAAAAGCAAAGAAAATTCATGCTCAAAACTTACCCCTTCCTCATCATTTCATTTTATTACATTTTTACTGTTATTTGTGATCCCGAGTTTGGTTGTGGCTACGTGTCTATTGGCATATAACGGTGTGCCATTGCACATCATTTCTATGTTCAGTGACATCACATGGGAAATTTGAACTCAGTCATGGTGAGAGAGCATTTACAACATGGAAATCAGCAGATGCTGCAAATCAGGACTTCAGTTATGGTACAGTTGATTGTCTAGAGTTAAGAAAATGGTGAGGGAAATGTTAATAAAGCCCGTTAGATTTGAAAGTGTTGTGCCCATAGTCACCAAATTATGAATACCATAAAAAATTAAGAAAACATGCTCACAGTATTCAAAAGTTTTATTCATGTGGCACCTCTCTCAACTCCTTCTTGTTTTCAATTTAAAATGCCAGCATTGCCAAAAGCCTTAGATGAGATTTTGTTTCATTTTCATTTGCTATCATAAAATGACAGATGAGGAGGATTAGATCAGATATAGACAAAATTAAAAAATACACTTATGTTCTGCACATTTGAGTATAGTGTGCTACTGATCTGTGTGGCTAGTTTCAAGAAATTAATAGATCCCCTCTTGGAGCACAGGGCCCCTTGGAGTATGGTGAAGGTTAGGTCTTGAGCTTGGGTAGGTTAGGCCCTCTGCGTAAGCTAAAATGAGAGCTCCGTGAAGGAAGGAGCCTTGTTTGCTTGTTCACTGATGTATCCCAAGAACTCTGAACAGTTCCTCACGCTCTAAGTATTTAATAAATGTGTCCTGAATGAATGAGGTGTTGGTCAAAGTGGAAATTCTATATGAAAGAGTGCCCCTGAACAGAAACTTAGAACCCCAATCTAGGATTTTAAGAAGTAGTCGTGCTGGGAAACAGCAAGGGGAAAATAAACATAGTGTATGTGGCTATTTTTTTAAACAGGTTGAAAAAAGATCTAAAGAGGAAAATGATGCTAGTACTAATTTAAATACCTTGGAATGAACTATATTTCCCACATTTTCCTTGTTCTCTCTAGCTCTCCAAATGATTTAATAATGTAATGTTTTGGCTTGGGTATGTTAACAAAAGCTGATGTCATGCTAGCATTATAGTATGACTGGTTTTCAAATAGATAAATAAAACCTGTTCAAAAAACTAACAGGGAACTTGAAAGAACAGTCAGGGGTTTATTTAAAATGTTTTTGCCACTTTACTTCCAAGTTCCACCTGAAAACCCCAATAAGGTTTGGCATTCTGGTACCTAAAGTACAATGCAGAAGAATTTCTATATCTTAAAAAAAATTCTGGAAATGATCATTAACAACAATTCTTTTCTCAACCTCTGTTCACACTGGCCAATGATTAGTATTCTTGTGAGCAGAGCCAAACAAGTGACTTCAGACTTCAAAATCCCAAGAGTGATTTGGGCCTGACTCTGACTTTCCCAGAGGCAAAATTATCCCCATGCAGAACGCATCACAAATCCCAGAGATGACTGTCCCTTTCCAGACTCTACGAAGAATTTAAAAAATCAAAAGCCTTATGCTTTCTTTCAGAATTCACTAGTACTTATTGGGTTTTATGTTCATTTATAAAAAAGTATCCTCAGCTATAGGACCTCAAGGGTCTCCTTTAATGCATTTTTAGTAGGAAAAGAAATCACAGTGATAGATTATTCTCCAAATTAAAAATGTCCAAGGACTTGCACAAAAATTAAATCTTCATTTGACTTCTTTTTTAAACAGATATTTGTGAACGAGCTCTTTTTTGAAAGATATTCAAACTTTATATATAGGAAAAAGAAACAAATAGTCACTCCTAGGAAAATAAAATAATAAACATATGAAAAAAATCAAACTGGTATGATAGCATCAGTACACAAAGTTATAACTTGTTAAGAAACTAAAATGTGAGGTGCCATACTTGGGAGAGGATCATATAGGCATTATCAGAAACTTTTACTAAAATATGGGGCTCAGTATCAAAACACTCAGTCAGGTCATGTTACTCTGGGATTTGTGTGAAGTGTAACGTGTGTGAGTTGCGGGGGGGGGGGGCAAAACAAAGCACCCCTGTGCTGCCCTAGAGTCAAATCCATTTCTGCTTTCTCCCAAGTGCTTCCTTTTGGATGGCTGATGTGAGCTTGGTCTTGACCTCTTCCTGACACAATCAAGAGAGAGCCATAAACCATGGGTGCCCTAGGTTAGGACAGCACACACTTGGCTGGAATTGTCTTCAAGTTTGAGACAGTACACCATATAGCATAGTTATGCCCTCATGTTTCTTCCTATGAGGAAGTACTGACCTTAAGAATATATGTACCCAAATATAGGATTTAAGTTCTTGAACCTCCTCTTAAAAGCTTTAGGTGCAGTACTTCAGGTGTGTGTGCATGTGTTCCATATGCATATTTTAACTATATAAAAAGTATAAAATGAGTAATGGGGTATTACCTTATTTGACTAATAAAGATTATAACATAAGCTCCATATGGAATAATATTTCCAAGGTGTTATTAATGTTGGAATTGTTGGCAGTAACAATAAGCAACATGTACTGAATACAAAGTATGTGCCAGATATGGACATTTATTATCTTGTTCTAGTCTCATGAAAACTGTATGCTCTGGGTATAGTTATCAATAAGACAGAAATGAGGAAAATGAGGCTAAGAGAGGGTAAATAACTTGCCCAAGTTCAGCACTAGAAAAAGATGAAGCCAGATGTCAAGTCTGATGTCGGGTAGCTCTGAAGACTGTCACTAACACATATATAAAATAAGCTAAATGTTGAAACTGCTAGAGACACAATCTGATGTTCCTTAGATGATTTAAAAAATGTCTCATTTCCCCATTGCCCCTGAATCACCATTATGATTCCTAACTACCACGTGTGTAAAAATGCAAGACATGGAGATTTCCAATCATGAGCACTAGGAAACAAACTGTTGAAAGTTACAAATGCAGCAACACAAGCAAAGACACAGTGCATTTGAGGTGGGAGGTATAGACTGCATCAGATCTAGAGTCAATTTAAAAATAGTTTGTAGAGATCGTCTTACAGAGAGTAAGCCCTATATTCAACCATGTATAGTAAGTGCTTCTCCGCATAAGATAAATGTTCCTAGGGGAAAAAAACCCACTATTACTTTAAAATCCAAGATGGCTTAAAGTTTTTCAAATCACAAACCTTAAATAAGAGTAATGCTTGATCAGGAACAAAGAATCTCCGACAAAAAGGAAGGAAGGTAGGAAGGAAGGAAGGAAGGAAGGAAGGAAGGAAGGAAGGAAGGAAGGAAGGAAGGAAAGAAGGAAAGAAAAGAAAAGAAAGAAAAAAAAAAAAAAAACAGGCCTTTGTGTGGGGCACCCAGTCAGTTGGAGTGTGTGACAATACAGAGAATTATAATTGCACTTGATTAGTCAGTAATGAATGATAGGGCAGATTTGTGACTCCTGTAAAGTCTTCATTTATTTTCAGGACATTTCTGAATGGAAATGTCACATAGAAACACAACAGAGATATAATGATGAAAGAAGTTTAAAAAAAAAAAAAAGGTTACAGTCCATTGAGTTCACATTTTCACCCAATATATAGTTTTAGAAAACCATGCTTAAAACAAGGTGATATTGAGTTGACATATGATAGAATGTAAGATGCCGAAATCATAAAACCCATAAGTAGAGGCACTAGAGCTTTCTTCAACCCCTAGCTTGTTCACTTATATCCACTCTAGAAAGCAGCACACAGCATCGGTTTATTTTTCATCATCACACAGGTTTCGTCTTTATCTCAAAAAATCAGTTCTAAAGCTTTCAAAAAGCTAATTCATGTCTAGGTTTTATTCAGATCAAGTTAGGCTCTCCTCCCTATTAGTACCCACAACAAAATAACAAACTGTAGCATCTTACTTCATTCTCAGAAGCATAATCCTAGGCCAATCTACCTAATTAAAACCCGAGGAAGAAGCCAGGTCACTCCAAAGTCACCTCAGGGTGAGACTGAGATACACGTGACCATGGAGATAATCGAGCAAGAGGAACAAGAAAAATGGCAAAGCCTGACCACAGAGGTCTCAAGAAAGTGCACCGTGCTGATTTATGGGTCATTATCACAGGTAAGACTTTGAGTCTCTACATCAACAGAAAGTCACAATAGAATCCCAAACTACAGAATAAATGCACTAATTACCTTAAAATTCCCTGACCACATCAATTTTATAAAATAAAGTATTTACTTTGTTAAATACATATTAAGGTGGATTCTAAAAGTTCATCTTAGATGTGATGATTCTAAAAGGAAATTTCCATTGTGTAAAGATGGAGGTATGAACATGCACACCCCCTGCCCCTGTCCATTGTGAGAGCCTGGTGGTTGCCATCAAAATGACACCAATCTGACTACCCACCTACGGTCTACGGTTCTGCAAACATTCACTCAACAACAGGAAGGGGTAGATCATTGAAAAGCAAGTGCCTGCTCCTTTAACAGCCCTCACGGACAGGCTCACAGAGGAACAGTGGAGGGAAAAGAGAAGCGCTGCACCTTTTATGATTGTTTTTGCTCAGGCAGAAATTCATGATGCTGCGTGAAGTAGCATCTGAGGTGATGACTCCATGCCTTTTTGTCATGTGTGAATATTATTGTGCTTCTGTGTTTTCTTAGCCTAGCTACGTTGTACTTTATTATGTTATAGGGTGTCTTGACTGAGCAAAGACTCAGATATGGATACTCTAAGAAAGAAAGTAGAATCAGGCAAGACCCCTATTCCCATCTTAGTACTGTATTCCCATTAGTACTTACATTTTAAAGAGTACCTTGGGGAAAAGAATTAAACCCTGCAAACCTGAAATGTTTGTTCAGATACCCAAATTCTTTTTCTCAGTCACATTTTATAACCTGTAGGATAAACTTGTTTTTGTGAGTAAAAATATGTTATTTTGAATACCAATTTACAGTTTGAATCAATTGAATCATGGAAGTTTAATATTTATTAAACTTATTGTCAGTAAACAAGACAAATCATGACTTCCCATGTCTCACTTGAACATTTATCATGCCTTCTGTTAAAACACCCTTTATGATGTGCAGATATGGGGACCTTCACGCACTTCTAGGGAGAGTGCAAAAGGCTGTAGCCACTTTGCAAAGCAGTCTGGAAGTTCAGTTACCAAATGACCCAGCAATTCAACTCCTAGGTACAGACCTGTGAGGACTGAGCATGTATATCTCCATAAAACCTTATACACAAATAGTCACAGAAACATTATTCAAAATAGCCAAAGGGGAACAACCCAATGTCCATCATCTGACAAATGGATAAATGGAATGTGGTAAATTCATATAATTGAATATTAGCAATAAAAAGATATGAAGTACTGACTGATATATCAAATATTAAATGATAGTAGCTAGTTACAAGGGCAGTATATTATTCAATTCTACTGACATAAAGTGTCCAGAATTGGCAACTCCAAAAAAGACAGAAAGTTGATGAGTGGTTGCCTGAGTCTGGGAAGAGAGGAGGGCAGGGAAATGGGGAGTGGCCATTGGCCACAGGGTTTCTTTTCCAGTTGAGGAAAACATTCTAAAATTGATTGTGGTGACAGTTGCACAACTCTAGAACATATTAAAAGCTAATTGTACACTGTAAGTGGGCTACTTTTACCATACATGAATTATATCTCCATAAAACTGTTACTTTAAAAACCTTACCAAAATTAAGTTTGCCTTAACTTGCTCTGTGTGGCCTAAGAGGACAATAGTCATGTGTGGAAGGGGTGTGGTTCTTATATTTACTAAAGTTCAGTGAATGCACTACAAGGAATTATGCGAATGTCTAAATCAATAGATACCAAAGAATCCCTCCAGGGTGATCCAGTCCAACAGTATAAATGTCCCTTATGCCTCTTAAATTGAAATGGCTCTAATAGAGGTCAGAACAGGAGTGAGACTGAGGGTCTTCCAAGAACTCACCCCTAAGAACAAAGGTAACTATTCCTGTCATGCATGTGCATGTAATTTGGAAAATGTTAGGGAATCCACCCCAACCCCATCCATAGTGGGGGGGGGGGTATGTACTCTGGAGAAGTTTGTAGGTATGACTTACAAAACCCACAGCATTTTGTCCAACAAAGTTAAAAGTCTCCTTACTTCTCACTCAGGGAGAAGATAGATGGCAAGTGCCTCTCTGGATTTAAGTAAGGGCACTGCCATTCTAATTTAGCCAACCTCAGGAGAAGCAGACTGCCAGCTACACAGGCAGCCAAATGCCCTTGTCTGTGAAGGAGAGAGAGTGGCAACAGACACAAGGACAGGAGCAGAGTTTCAGCCTCTGAGTGGGTGAGCATGTGCACATGAGGATACAAAGTCCTGACTCAGCTCCCTGCAGCATCAAGCCAGTAACCATGCCTTGAGCTCATGGGCACGAGGAATCTTTCTGTGTGTTCCCTACAACTCCTAAGAGAAGCATTGTCAGAAGGAGCTTAAATTGAGGGAAGAGTAAGAACTACAGGCTCCTGGCAGAGAGGCAGGGGCAGCATTCCCAGTCAGTCAATGGTGTGGGTGCTTGATTCCACCAGTGCCAAATCTGAGGCTATGGTTCCACCACCATTCCTGCCTCACAAGAGAAGTGTTATGAATGTGTCCAAGACTGTAGGAGCCGCAGTAGAGAGGAAAACAGAACCAAGTCTTGGATACTTGTAGGTACCCTGAGGACTTCCAGAAGTATTAATGGACCAGAGGCTCTTTACAAGTCAGAACTTTATGACATAGTGACTGATCAAGTGCCCCAAGGGGACCTGCTCAGGTCCTTTCCCAGACTTCCTTTTACCAAAACTGGAAGGATCAATCCTTCTCTCCAGTTACTAAGCAGCGAATATCTGCTTCAGACTGTAACCCCATGCCCCTCCCTCAGTTTTACCTTTGAGGAAGACACTAGCTTGAAAGAATAAATCTCCTTTGCAGAGGGAACCTGAGATGAGAGCTGGAGAAGGAGGTCTAATGACATGCACATCTGTAGTTCCTGTCACCTTGCCCCACCCCTCAGGTGGTTACATCATCTCCTTTACTGCTTCAGCTATCTTGAATTTGGTCTCTGTCACTTGCAGTGGGGCGAGCCCTGAAATACGCAATGGCACTCCCTGGCCAGTGAGGTCTGAGACGTTCTCACACAAATGTAGATGTAGCAAGAGTTGGACAGATTTGTCAATGCTAGTTTTCTTCATAAACTAGAAAATGAACTATATACAATATGGAATATGGATGTGAGTGAGTGGTATCTCATATTAGAATCCTCTTTTCTCCAATAATATAGTAAGATAGTCAATCATGTAAATTAACTCTAGCACTAATTGAATAATAATTGAGAACACTCCTATATGGTGCTATAGAAATGATTATATATTAGCAAATTATTTATTATGTTGAATAATCTATAAAGGTAAACTTAAAAATGAAGAGAGTTTGTATCTGCACTGGCCGAGAATAAAGTGACCAACTCATAATTTTTAATAGGCATTTAGACTTACTAATAATCGAAGATCTTAGAAATAAAAAAGTAGTAGATAATCCATTCGACCTGCCACACAATTGCTGTGTACTATAAAACCATCTGTTCTTTCAAAAAATGTTTACTGAGTTCAGGGTCTGTCTTGGAGAATCAGTGGTAAACAAAAAGGCAAAGTCCCTATCATCCTAGAGCATCTATTTGCCTGATATGCAATAATTACCACAGGTTCTATCCCATTCATCGTCTGCTCTTATTTTATATTTGGTACAGAATAATGGAAAAACAGTCCTGCTCTTGAGGGGCTCACAGTCTAAGAGGAAAAGACAATTTATATGTTACATGTCATAATTTTAACAGGTCACTGAGAATAAAGACTATTCCCCACCTTGTTGCTAAACAATAAAGAAGCAGGAAGGCTAGACACTACTACTAGTGTTTCAGCAACAGTATCTCTTAAAGCTCTCCTAATTTGGGCACCAAGAGCCCTTTTGGGTCTTTTGCTCCATTAGATTCATTTGCTTCTGCCCTAGAACATGAAGACCAGTATTTGATTTTTGTGTTATTTTCATAAACTATGGCAAAGTTCTGTGTCCTAAATTGCTTGCTGAATGAATGAATGAATACTAGAGTTGCTGAAACACTAGCAACTCTGTTTGCTTAAATCTGCAAATCTTTGTTTAAGATATACTGCAAAAATACAACTATTGGTTTCACATACCAGTATGTCAGGTATTTCTAATCATTCAAAATGCATGCCTCGTTATGGGCAATTAAGTAAGTGAAATCCATTTGCAGTCCTCTGAGGTGTCCCTCCTGCACCCTACTTGACCAAGATGTCACATAAACAGCTGAAAAGAGACACACTTAGAACACCACTCTATAGGTTGGCTGCGTGGCTTTAAATATTAGCCTTTTATTGACTGTTGTGATCTTGGGCAAGTTATTCAACCTCTCTGAGATTCTGATTCTCCATCCATGAAATGGGAATAATTCCAAACCCATAGGTTATTGTGAAGATTAAATGAAATTCTGCCTATCAAGTGCTTGAGAATCATTCAATAAATAATTCTCTATTATAATTACATAGGAACTCATAATGTTCAAGTGTATGAAGATAAGATCCGACTGTCATCTGAAGAAATTATTTTCTTAGCTGTATGGTCCTTCCTATACTTAGTCAAATGATTATTGCTTCCTTTAAAATATGAGTAAATGATACTTTCCAAAATATCTGCTATGTTCAATGATCATGTTTATTTGTCATAAAGGTGATGTGTGCATGATATTCTACTGAGAACTTCAAAAAAAATGAAAGCTAAGTCACAGTTCTTGCTTTCAAGAAAAACACTATGCAGGAGTAGAATAATGAGGCCAGAATAGACAGACGGACAGATAGATAAATAGATATAGGTCTATGTGCCAGTGACAATTTCCACAAAGGAGGTATAAATAATGTGCAGTAGTGATTCAATGAAAGTAAATGACTATTCAAGAGGACCTGGAGGAGGTAACATTTAAAATGAGTGCAACATCACAGGTGCTGGAGAAGGAGCTGGTATTTCTGTGGGTGAGTCCACATTCCTGATGTTTTCTTCCTCTCTGACTATTCTTTCTTGGTCTCATTCTTAGGTTTGTCTTCTTCTGTTGAATGAATAAAAACTGGTATTCCCCAAGATTCTATCCTCAACCAACTTCTCTTCTAACCATGAGTTAACTCAACCACTTCCATCAATCTGCCATTAAGTCCTGAATCTAAATCACCAGGCTGTTTTTCCCTAGGCTGCAGACTCAGTTATCCAAGTACCTCTGAGATGTCTCCCCCATCCATGGCACCACATGAAGTCTATGTCCCCCTTCAGTGTTCTCTAGTCTTATTGATGTTACCACTCTCTGCCCAGCCACCTGAACCACTTCCTTAAGGTCACTCCCAGTCCTTCTTCTCTCTCACTTCACACAATCCCATAGAATCTACCTTGAAAATGTTTCTCCTATCTGCCCATCACACTCCATCTTTCTTGTTACTGGCCTAGAGTCTTTTATCTTGATAATGTCATATCTTTCTGACTGATGTCCTGCCTCCAGCTGCACTCTAGTCTCAATAGTGACTATTTAGATTTGTCTCAATAGTGTCACGGGAATAAACTTTGTACGATGCAAAGCTGAACCATCTTATAATCCTTCAATAGCTCAATGTCACCTAGACAAGTTAAAAATCTCTTGGCAAATCAGACCTATTCCCTGTGATGAGGCACCGTCTTTCATTCTAGGTTCCAGTAACCCAACCATCTGCAGCTCATCTAATACCTCTGTATTCTGTCTCACACCTTTGTGCTTTTGCCCCTCCCAATGTTCTGCCTAAAATCCACCTGCTCCTTTTTATCTGGATTTTGTTTTCCCATTTTCTCTTCAAGATTCTGCCCCCATAGCCATATTCCTCTGGAAATCCTGCTAAGATGCTTTTCTCATGGACACCTGTGACACCCCACATGGGTTCCTTTATGCCACTCACACTGGGCTATAATCACTACTTGACTCATCTTCTCTCCCATGGACTACGCGTATCCCAGGGGAAGGGACTTGGGCATTTTCCACTCATTTTTTCAGCAGTATTCAGAGTGCTCACTGGGTGAACGTGATAGACCAACATCCCTGATTTCATGAAGTTCCTATCTTAATGGAGTGTGTCTGGTAGGAAGGTAGAAGACAATGAATAAATTATTGAGACAATTTTAGAGTCTGATATAAGCTATTCAGAAAATAAAACAGAAGAAAAAGTGACCAGATAGTGGTGCCTCTTTGAGGAGATTTTCAAAATCTAAAGGATGCATAGTCATTTATGTGAAGATCTGAGGAAGAAAGTTATAGCCAAGAGCTAGCTGGCACAAATCCCAAGAAACGATCCTGCTTGTAACCCAGACAAAACAAAAGCACAGATGGATGGAGCATGGTGAATAAGGGGACAGAGTGATAGAAGATGAGATTACAGAGACTGACATGAAGTAGATCTCAGAGGGACATATGTACTATTGTATTATTTTCTTTATATGTTTTTATTTGTTCTTCATAGTCATACATAATAGGGGATTCATTTTGACATATTCATAAGTGCATATAACATAACTCGCTTCATTTCAACCCCAGTACTTCCCTTTCTCCTCTCCTCCTTCCTCTCCTTATTCCCTCCCTCTACTGGTCTTCCTTCTATTTAGTTGTTGTTTTTCTAAATTGGTATATTATAATTACATATAAAATAGAATTCATTGTGATATATTAATGCATGCAAACAGCATAATTTGGTCAATTTCATTCCATATTTCCCCTCTCTCCTACCTCCCCCTTAATTTCCTTCCTCTACTATCCTCTCTTCTATTTTCATGAGATCCCCGTTTTTATTCTTTATTTCCCTGTAGCTTCCACATATGAGATAAAACATTTGACCCTTTACTTTCTGAGTCTGGCTTATTTCATGTAACATAATGTCCTCAAATCCCATAAGTTCCATCCATTTTCCTGCAAATGACATAACTTCATTCTTCCTTATGGCTGAGTCGAAATTCATGGTCTCTATATATTTTTTCTTTATACATTCATCCAGGGATGGACACAAAAGTTGGTTCCATAATGTGGCTATTGTGAACTGTGCTGCTATAAACACTGATGTATAGGGATCACAATAGTATGCTAATTTCAACCCTTTTGGATAAATGTTAAGGAGTGGGATAGCTGGTTTATATGGTGGTTGCTTTCCTAATCTTTTGAGGAATCTACATATTGTTTTCCAAAATGGTTTTACTAATTTGTAGTCCCACCAACAATATATAAGTGTTCCTTTCTCCCTACATCCAGCATTTATTATTATTTATATTATTGATGCTTGCCATTCTAACCAGGGCAAGATGAAATATCCATATGTAGAAAAATGAAACTAGATCCCTACCTGTCACCTTGCACAAAAGTCAACTCAAAGTGAACCAAAGACCTAGGATTTGAACCAGAAACTTTGTAACTGATAGAAGAAAACATAGGGTCAATACTCTAACATATAGCTAGCAATTCCTCAATAAGACTCCTAAAGAATGGTGAATAAAACTAAGAAAAAATAAGTGAGATCACATCAAATTAAAAAGCTTCTACATGCCAAAGGAAACAATTGAGAACCTACAGAATGTGAGAAAATCTCTGCCAGCTCCCTTCCTGTCAGAGGCTTAACATACAGAAAATATAAAGAACTAAAAAAAAAAAAAAAAAAAAAAAAAAACCCAAAACCCAAAATAAATAATCCAACCAATAAACAGGCAAATGAACTAAACAGACATTTCTCAAAAGAATAAATGCAAATGACCAATAAATAGATGAATAAATGTTCAACACCCTTAACAATCAGGAATATGAAAATCAAAATTAAACAGATGTCATCTCACTCCTGTTAGAACATTAGTTTTCTTTTGCTTCCCTAACAAATTACCACAAATATAGGGGCTAAACAAGGCAAATTTATTTTCTTACAGTTCTGTAAGTTAGAAGTCTTACATGGCTCTTGTTGGACTAAAATCAAGCTGCTGGCAAGACAGCATTCCTTTTTGTAGATGCTAGGGAAGGTCCGTTTCCTTGCCTTTCTAGCTCCTGGAGGCACCATAGTCCTAGATTTGCGCCTCCTTCCTCCATGCCCAGCAACATTGCATCTCCCTGAGGATGCAACAGTTATATATCTCCCTCTAGTTCTCCTCTCTCTCTTTATTCCACTTTTAAGGATGTTTATGATTATGTTGTGCCCACCTAGATAATTTTATCACTTGATGTCCTTAATGTAGTCCCATCTTCAAAGTGCCTTTTGCCACCTAAGGTAATATATTCCAGTTCCAGTAACACGAACATACCATTCTACCAACTGCAGAGATAGAAAGAAATGAGAACTTTATTCTAACTATAATTAAGTAATTACTGGGAAGATTTGAAAGAAGAGGGTGACAAAGGTAGTTGACATTTGTAAGAGTTCATTCATGTCCTGTGAAAGGTCTATGTGGGAAAAAGTGGAGGCAGGGAAGCTGTCCTCTCTCAGTAGTTTCCAGAGGGGATGTGGGGGGCTAGAGTCATGGCTCAGTGGTAGAGTGCTTTCCTAGCACATGTGAGGCACTGGGTTTGATCCTCAGCCCCATATAAATAAATAAAGAAATAAATATTATTTAAAAAAAAAAACAGGGGATAGTGGCTTTGAGAAGGATGATAGCAGTGAAGCTGGTGAGGACTATCCTGATTCAGGGAGTAGTTTGGAATAAAGGAAACAGAGCTCTCTGAAGGATTAGATGTAAAAAAATTGATGAAACAAACAAACCAATTGAGGACCCAGTCAAGCATTACTGACTGGCAATGGTAAGAACTGGAGGACAGTGGATGGATTAAGGCAGAAGGCAGACATTAAGGTGTATTGGAATGCCCATGGCAAGTTTAAGATATCTATATGACATTCAAGGGAAGTTGTTAAGTAGGAAGTTGGGTTTACAAGTCTATGTAGCTTAAAGCTGAAAATAGGGGCAGTCAACAACATGAAGATGGATGTAAAAGAATGTGCCTAGCTGAGATTATTCAGGGAGAAAAACAAACACAGAAGGTGGCAAGAGCACATTCTAGAAGACTCAAATATTGGCCAGGCCTCATTTGTGTTTATAGCCCAACCACCTAATCCTGGCAAAGAATGGCCCTTCCATAAATTGTTGATGTACACAGTATCAATTCTGGGACTAGTCATTATTAGAAAATGAGTTATATAAACTTACAACTAAATATCGTTAACACAAAGATAATAAGTACCCCAAACTCATAACTTCCTAGTTATTTTATTGCATGTTACTGGTATCTATGGTCTTGAGGTTAGTATGTCCATGGTCCTCTCCATTTTGAGTCATATTGCATTGGTAGCTTGAAATTGGTCGTGGTGGAAGTATTCACACCATGGAAATTGGAATTTCTGCAAATTCGAGTATGATATATTGTTTTATGGGTTCTTAGACTGAAGAAAGCAAAAGAAAAAATGTTAATCATGAAGATTATACTTAAAAATGTGTCATGTCTGTGATCACTGCATTGTAGATAATATAAAAAACTGAGGAAATATTTTTCCAGTACATGAATATTATTATATGATTTAATGAAGTAGTTGCTTATATCATTGACAAATATGTAAGGTTATAATGGATGACTTTATTGTCCTGCTTGTACCTCGATCACTAACATGAACAAAAATATTAACTAACATTCACTTTGGAATTACATATGTGAATTAATTGCAACCATTGGTTGGCAAGGGATTAAAGGGTTTAGCAAAAATCAATGAAAATATTCAGTAAGAATCAATTGGCTATATGGAATTTAGAGGAGTAATGCATATTTTATTATTACATATAAATGTGTGCTTTGTGCCACATCCTTTACAATAATAAAATATATAAATATATAATAACCCCCACACACACATTTTCCCCAGAGGATCAGTTAAACATTTACTGGCACACCACTGCTTACCTCTAAACCTAACTGATATACATACAGTATTATATGTAGTATCAAAATTATTATGTCACTATCTACTTATGGGAAGTGACTAAAATATTCATAGCAAATTCATGATCTGTACTTTAAAATGTTGATAAGTTATATCATTTGGGTTCCAGTAAAATTAAAATGAATCTGTCCAATAACATAAAACCTAGGAAGCTGATGGCTGCATTTTCTCTTTATTTGCTTGAATGTATGCTTGATAATTGATATTTTTTTCTTCTTACACAAATGCCAAGCATCATGGGCAACTCAGAAAAAGAACAGCCCAAGAAATTGTGTTTTCTTAAGAGTTGCCTGCTGATCTATCAGCATTTGAATCTGATTAAAGTCACTAGACTTTCACAGGACAGTATGACAGTCACTAACCACATATGGCAATTTAAATTTAAATTGCTTAAAATTAATTAAAATTAAAAGTTCAATATCTTAGTTAAACTAACCACATTTCAAGTGTTCAATATCCACACATGGCCAGTGGCTACCTTGTCGAACAAGAAAGATTACAGAATATTTTCATCATGGTAGACGTTTCTGTTGGACAGCACCAAAATGCCTCACACGTAGACAAAGCTCCACAAGTGTTCACTCAGTGATCAAATTTTACCTATTTTCTTAAGCTGAAAATTTTAATAAAATCATTATTCTTTTCAGGAGAAAATAAGTCACCAAAATAATTGCATCCTTGGGTATAGTTGGATATTTAGCATTCAAGGCATGGACACTATTCTTGAGCTAACACATAGGAGTGTGTCCACCATTTTAGCAGCTACACTTCCAGCTTCATCTGGGAGGGAGCTGAGGTGTGGAAAAGTTCAGTGCCTCATCTTTCACAGTTCAGCAAACAGGCAGCAGCAAAGCTTCACCTTGGCCTCAGAGTTTTGGACTCCAAGGCCCATGTTCCTTCTGGTACCATGAACCTTCTCTCCTCTAAATAAAAATCATGAGTGGTGAATAGAATTGTTCAATTTTTTGCTGGGATATTTAGAAGGTCATTGTGCCAACAGGCAGCAGAGACTAAGGCATTAACTCTACAGTCTCAATGCCTGCTTCAAATCCTGGTTCTGTTACTTACTAGCTGTGCAACATGAACAAGTTGCTTAACCTGTGCCTTTGTTTCCTTGTTTTCTGAGTGATATTATCACAGTACCTATTTCAATGAATTGTGGGGCTCATTAAGAGTTAATATTTATAAAGCACTAAAGAAAAGCATGGCACTGAGTAACTGCTCTAAAAGTGATTTTAGAAAAGCTGGCATTAAAAAGAAATAAGTCAAAATGTCTTCCATGGCCAGCTAACAAACTCTGAAACTTAATTCCACCATATCACTCCTTTAAGACCTGAACAGATAACTCATAACAAAGGATGGACTGACAGGACTTCCCCCAATTGGTGCACAAATGTGGAAATGTGTGACCTTTCAGTTGAGCTGTCTGAATAGCATGATTTAAAAGCACGAAGTTGTGACCAGTATTGCCTATTTCCAACTAGGACATGAAATAAAGTGAACTCTTAACTGTATCTCATTAACAGAAAACCACGTCGATAGGTTGGCCTACTGTTTTATTATTATTCACTTGTTAGAATGGAAAGGATATTTGAAAGCAATAGGTTTATCTCTTGAACCTAAAATATATTTATTTCATCAGTTATTTTCTCCAGTATTTCATCAGTATATCCTATGCTGGCCACACATTTAATCAGGCAGATCAAATGGGGAAAGCAATAGCAACCATTTATTGCTCACCTACCATGCTGCAGATGTTCTTCTCACATTGTCACAGACCCGCACAACAAGCAGTCTGAGGAAGACACTGTTATCTCTGTCCCATTTGAGAAAGCAGACTCATTAATTATTTACCCAAGGTCATTCAGGTACTCAGGGGAAAACAGCATTTGAACCCAGGTCCTCTTGATCATAAAGCCCAAGCTCACATGAAGCTGCCACCATTAGCAGCAACATGAAATAATATGAAACAAGGACAAAAATGTGTGATGTGTCCATTTCACTATCTTCAGTACATCTGAAGCATAATTGCTAAAATACAATAAAAACATAACTTCCAGAAAAATCATTAGTGTCATTATCCAGTAACAAGATAGACCCAGAATTGTATCTGCCAGATAACCACCTTTGATACAGAATTGTTGAGCAGGTGTGAACTCAGATCTGCTGGTGGCTTGCTATCACCCAGGCTGTGTTTAGGAAGTGTAGTCTGATTGTGCAATCCCTTCATCAGGAAAATCAATGCCGTCCTTCTGAATACATAATTAGGAAAATGGGAATTCTGAGTGTGTGCAAGTATAAGTGCCTGGAGTAAATACCAAGTTGGTTTGGGGATGAGAGTTGAAATGCTCCTGACCCTGTTTCCAACCTGTCAGATGCATCATGACCTCCCCAAGGAGAATTGCTCCACAGCAGTCGCACATCATCCAGACCATGTCCTGGCTTCCCACGTCCTGCCCTGGCTCTCCTTTGTCTGTACTGATCCTTCACTCCTTGCCTCCTCCATGCCTACCGGCTTGGCATTCTGATGGATTGGCTCCACTGGCTCAACCCTCCCACTTTGTTCCTGAGTTCCAGGCTTGACTCCTACATCCTGGCACAGTGCTTGTTTCTTTCTGCACTCCTGGTAACCAAGCTCTTTGGCTCTGCCCCAGGAACCCCTCCTGTGATCCACTCAGCCCAGCAGACCTGGAAAAACAGCTCACCATGCCAAGCTCTACGCCCCCTCCCCACTCCTGGCCTCTGAAAGCCATGTCCTGGATGTTACTTCACCAATCCCTGGTCTCTGGAGCACCTGTGGAGTTCAACTGGATTAGCTCCAGCCCCTGAAATCTCTGTGTCTTGCTAATGTACACTGTGAAAGGGGGTAAAAGTTCTGTGAGTGAGCAATGCCAACTTACCAAGGCTGTTAGGGAGCATGCTGGCAGAGTTGACTGCCTTCTGGGTACAGTGACCAGCAGCAGTTCTAGAGGTACAGGCCCTACTTGCCCCACTACCCAAACGAAATTCCAACCACTCCACCAAAAACCCTGCTAAGGTTTCCTGCTGTATCAGGAATACCCTCTAATCCTTCATCCTATCTAATTCCTAATTTTCACAAACCTGATAAGACTGAAGAATAAATATGCAGCATCCCAAGCACAATGAAGGTAGCCCTGCCCACACCAATATATAAAAGGAGAATGGACGATGAAAGCCAACACTATATTTGCCACCTCCAACAGGTACAAGGACCCTTCAGGTATTACTTGGTTTGCCTTTGACTTGCCATTCAAGTGTTCTTCTGAAACAAAACCACCTTCAGTTCATAGATAATTTGACAAAGCACCTTTGGGAGTCATTAGACATACAGCAATGTGTCTGTTTTGGACTCACATGGGGGACACAGCATTGTCCATCTTTATGGAGTTTACAAACTAATGGGGGAAGATAGATATTGAAAAGTCTTATGAGTCTTTCAAACAGTAGAAATGTTAGGCAAGAGAATTATAGGTACAAAGGGAACTTCTAGATGCAGAAGAACCTGGTCTAAGACCCAGAGTAGAATTCTTGAAGAAAGTGATGCTTCAGATGATGCAGGAGTCAGAGAAAGAGAGTTTAAGGGAGTTGGGAATGGAGGAAAAGTATTTCAATTCATTGGAACAGCACAAGTGAAGGGCTTGAGATAGAACAGAGTACATTAAATAAAATTGGAAAGAAAGATGTGGACTGGAGTATAGAAACAGAGGAAGTTGCCTGTGATGAAGCCTGTGTTGGTAGGGACATCTGAAAGTGCTGATGAATGCCAATGGCTCTGATGCTGGTGTGTGCGGTCACCAGAATAGGCCTTTGTTAGTGACAGCGCCCCAAGCCTCCAGCTGCTCCATCTAAGGGAGGTATAGTAGTTGGAGTCCATGTGGTTCTCAGGTGGCTCCATTCTGAGGTGCACTGTTTTTCTATCGGTGGTTCCTTTTTTGGTGCATAATAATTGTACAGAATAGTGGGTTTCATTGTAGCTTATTCATACATGCATATGATTTTTATCAGTGGTCCTGTGGGTGCATTGGTCTTTTGCAACATGAAGTGCATCCTTTAAGGTCTTAAAGTCAAATCGTGGGTGGTATGAAATATCCACCCTAAAGAGGTGAAAGTATGTTACAACATTAGCTTATAATGTGGAACAAGTGAATTAAAGTGTAACTTGTATTAGGAATGGTAATGAGCCGGGATGCAACGTGGGTTTTTTGTTTTTTGGGGCTTTTTTGGCGGGGGAGAGAGTGGGTTTTGAACCCAGGGGTGCTCCACTACTAAGCTACATCCCCAGACCTCTTTTGTTTTTTGAAAAAGAAAATAAAAGAAACCGGATGAGATAAATGAGAGATGAGACTAAAGCTGTAGGCAGGAGCCAAATCACATCAGCATCTTTCAGGCCACTGAAGAGTTTTTATTTTTATTTTAACTTAAGGAAAACAGGAAGCTATTACAGAGTTTTAACTAGAAAAGCACATGGAAAGTAAAAAATTATTCTGGATAGAGAATATAGGCATATCCAATGGACATGGGGCATGAGAGTCTGCTGTTAATTTAGTGCCAGTTCCATGTCCTCACATCTATCCTCATCATAGGGGAGAAGCTTGGAATGACATTTTCCAGAAACCCTTGCTCACATGGCTCCAGGTTAGACACTTCCAGTGACAGGCCCTTGTGCAAGATGTGGCAAGTAGAAGGGATACACAATTTCTCTACTGTGGATATGAGCAGATGCAAGATTCACAGTGGCCCCCAGGCAAGCTTCTGCAAGCCAGCCTCTTAGAATAGCAGAGAGTCGGACTCAGTGGCACTTGGGTTTTCAGGATCTCCTGATTATCAAGATTTCCTGAGAGTCAGCAGCCGTTTTCCAGACCTTGATGACCCCAGCCTTTCCAAAAGTTGTATGTGCCTTCAATTCCGCTATTAAATTCTTCCTACTTGAAATATCTAGAATGGTTTCTGCTTTCCCTAGTAAACCCCAACTGTTAAAATCAGTGGAGACATTCTTGCAGCATTTAGGGTAAAAGATTATGGGAGTTGGTCTGGAATGTGGATAGCAAGAATGAAGAAGCTGAATTTAATATATATATATTAAATATTATATATTTATTATATTTAATGTTATATATTTAATATGTTAATTAGATGAGGAGAGTGAGGAGGATAAAGGGGTTAAGAATGACCACCAAATTTTTAAAAAATTTTTTTAAGTTGTCAATAGACCTTTATTTATTTGTTTATATGTGGTGCTGAGAAGCAAAACCAGTGTTTCACACATGCTAGGTAAGTGCTCTACCACTGAGCTACAACTCCAGCCCCAAGAATGACCACCAAATTTTTAAAGGTCAGATAGTCTTGCTAAATTTGCCATCTAGGCAAGCACCTGGAAAGGATGTGGACATTAGGCTGTCCCAAGTTGCCAACCCTGCTGGGCCCCTTTCCTGGTGAAACTGCTGAGGCTGAAGAAGAACCAAGGGAGTCAAGTATATGAAGGTGAGGATGTGGTGTCCTTTGCAGGCTGTGAAAGCCTATTTTCTGGAGGTTATGAGCCATTCAATGAGTTCTCTTCTTTTTGGAAACCTCTCCAGCCTGCTCTGGAGCAGAAGAAATAAACTAAGCCCAGCTTCAAATCTCCTGTTCAAATCTCCTAAAGGGCAATAAACAAGCAGTTGGAGTCAAGGTGAGGGCCAAGATGCTGGGGATAATCAGAAAGGTCTGGTCAGAGACTACAAACCCCAAGAAGGCAAACCAAGTTACAATCCACAGGGCAAAGTTAGGCTCAAACATCAGAGAGAGAAAGTTCCAATACTGAGCCACAAGAAGAGAAGACCACACCACTTGTTATGGGAGGCGGCAAAGTCAGAAACAGAGCAGGCTAGGTGCATATGAAGTGAAACTGTATGAGCTTAGAGGGGCTGGATGTTGAACCTACATTCTCAGCAACATCAGGGATGGGGGCAAATTGTATGGTAGGTGCCATGAAAGCCTAGACAGCTCAAAGGAGCAAGCACTTCCTTGCCATTCTTTCTGTCCAGTGGTCTTTTGATTACAGGAGAACGTGGCTCACCCACAGACTGAGGTCACTAACTACACTCTCTGGAATGATTTCTAAAGTGCATTACTGGAGAAGTACAGCTGTAAGTGTATCTTGAATGCACTAAAGAGGAAGCTTTGGAGAACATACGATGGCTTTAGGACAACTATTCATTTTCTTAGTGATCTCTTTGAGAAATTCCACCCATAAATTGTAAGCTTGTTGAAGACAAGGTTCAATGCCAAATTCCTAATGTCCAGCACTTACAAGCACAGCACTTATTCATTTAATGGATGAGATTGAATATCAGATTCCAAGACACTTGACAACTTTCTCCCATAGGCTAACTATAGCCTTTATCCATGTGTCATCTGTCTGTGGGGAATTACCCCCAGTATTCCAACTCAAACGTCAGGAGTACCACTCCACAGTAGAACGAAAACTTGAACTTGTACATCTATAAAGTGGAGTTCATGGTGTCTAGTGTCAAAAAATTTAACTAAATAATGGTTGTAAGATGACTGCCTTCCTATCTGTTCATAGGAAAGTGCTCCAAGGTACACTCTTCCAATGTTTGCTTCCCAATCCTCACCGTAGAGACTGGATCTTCTGCTTCCTTTCTGCTGCACTGACCTGATATCCTCTTTCCTCCTTCTACTCCAGAACTCAATTCCATCACAAAGTTTTCCTCCTTATCTTCTGACCCTAAAGAAATTGTAACCTACATAGATAGATGTGGCTCTATATGAATGAAGAGCAAAATCCTAGCTGCATTCAGGTGTGAACTATCAGATGGAGCGTTTATGCTAGAAATTTCTCTCTTCAACCCAAGGGCAGAGGGCATCGCTTTAGAGACAGAACAGCCAGAGGACAGGTGTGCTACCTAAAAAGGAAGACAGTCATTTCCCAGAAAACATGCTGCTGCAATTTGCATTCTACAAGAAGAGCAAATGCTGTTGCATTTCCTCCCTAAGCAGATTTCTGCAATTATTAGAAATTGAAAATACAGATGTTAAAGACCCCGAGCTTAAGGAATTAGTTAAGTTGGTGCAACTACAGATGGAAAAAATGAAAAGTTTCTGAAATTGGAATTAAATGCCTCAGTATCTTTAAAGAGAACTGTCAATACATATGGTATGGTAGAGAAAAAAGAGCCATGGATTAAAAAAAATAATAATAAGAGGACCTGAACAAGCCACTACTTTAGTTACACCACCACAGAATGGCTGGTGCCAACCTAATATCTATTCTCTGTTCCCATTTTAATAAAAGAACCCTAGTCCTTGGGGAGCCTTGGTTAGAAAACTGTATTTCTAGTTCTCCTTGCAATAGGATTGAACAATAAGATATAAGCAGAAGTCATTGGATGGAGCTTACAAGAAAAGCTTAAAGAGACCTTGTTCAGCTTGCAGGCCCCCTTTTATCCTTCCTGCAGGAGTTCCAACAGCCATCTTATGACCATGGTGCACTCTTGAGGATGGAGATTGGTGGAGAACACAGCAGAAAAGCAGAAATTTGGGACATCAATGGCACTATTACTATCTCAAGTTACCTCTGAACTTAGTTTGACCTCTTCTATGCTAGCAAAAAATAAATGCCTACTTTGATTAAGCTGCTGTTATTTTGACTCAAATACAGCTCTTAATTTATACAGATAGTCTAAATTTCCATCAGTTTCCTTATAAGTGAGAATTATTAGCTAATGTCATAACTTTACTTTTGGGTAATTAATGTATATGAATTCTTGCTGTAACTATTGAATAAAATTTCAATCATCAGTTCTAATTTTAAGTGCAGATTAAGTCCTCCTTAACTAGACTTTTTGTTACTTACATAAAGTGGCACTCTGTAATGGATAACTCAGGGACTGAGGATGTAACTCAGTGGGAGAGCGCTTGCCTAGCATGTATGAGATTCAAAGACCTTACAAAGCCCACAACAGGTAGGTGAGAAGAGTGACTGTTTGGGACATCTTATTCCATTTCAGTATGCTTCACATTATATAACATGCTTCTCTTTGAAGATTTTTCCAAGAATTTTCATCGGCAGTAACAAGGAAAACACAGAGGCTAAAAGGGACCTTCTTTCCTGCAGCTTCTCTGGGTTCTATAATTCAACTAATCCAAGGAATCCAGAGGAAGGGTAAGAATCACTTTTTGGGGATCCTTATGGGTATGTACTCTTCTCTGCACTCTTCTTTTCTGGCATCTTTATGAACCAGCCTCCATCAGCATAAGATGCACATGTATACCAGGAGGGACCAAGCAGACTGGTGACAAAAATGCCAGGGGAATCCCCTGGAAGTGGTGTTAGGTGAGTCTCTCTCACCTAAGACATGTGTTTTGTTTGTTAGAAACTCCGGGAACACTGAGAACACATTTATTTGAGATAGCCTTCATGAGAGTTTGTGACAATCACATAAATACAAATATATAAGTGATTTCAGCAGGAAGAGACTGTATTTCCTATCCTTAATATTATCTGCTCCTTGGTACTATGCAAAGACCAATAAGTGGATAAATGTCCCAAAGAGTGTTATATAAGTATAAAACATGATTCATGTGTATATTTACAACTACAAAGACATTAATCGGTAGGTTACAGAAAGACGTAAGTTCTTTTAGAAATTAAAAGGGGACACTTGTGTCGCTGCAGCTAAAGTGCTGAGTATGCAACTTGCAAACCTTCTATTCCAAGATTCTAAATCTGGTATCTTCAGCGAATAACATCATCAATATTTTAAAGTCATATTTGGCTTCTAGTGAGTAGCAGTGGGGTTTCCTTCCCTCCTAAGATCCTTCTTGGTGCTATCTTTCTTTCTGCAGTGTGTGTGATAGCATCTAACCCTTCTCCACAATCCAAAGAAGATTCCTACCACCCTGATCTCTGGCTTCAATTTAAGCATCAACCCAAAACTTTTAGATTCTTATGTTCTTTGATGAATAGGTTATATCTTCTGTTTGAGTAAAATGACATGGAACAGCTATAAATTCTGTCCAAAATAGAGGTGATTAAGCATCTGGGACTAGGGGTGCACCGCAGTGGTAAACGGCTTTTCTAGCATGTGAGAGGCCTCATGTTCCTTCCCTAGCAAAACACGCACACTCTGCACATCTGCCTTGCCCGCCATGGGCTGTTTTCACAGTATCACAGGCAGGAGCCTCCTCACCTTTGGAAGAGCTTGGAACTTTTAAGGCCATCAAAGGTACACAGTTCATTTGGATCAGACCTGGGATCCCCAAACACCTCTCCATGAGTCACCTCTCCAGAAGGGCAGTGGGACTTGAAGAGCACTTAAAGAGGTAGAAGACTTATATTACCAATGAAACTTTAATCCTCTCAGGAGAATTCTGTTTTTGTTGGAAATCCAAGACATTGCAAGCAAGTAGGATAAGACCTTCCCAAACCGCAAGGTGAATATAATGAATGTAAGGCCTAGAATACTTGGGAGGAAAACACCTGGGCCAAATATTTCCAATTGTTAGTCTCTGTAGTAGTGATTTCCCTCCGTAACCAAAGAAAAGCCATGGAAGCATCTTCCTCCACTACTTACAAAAAGGAGAAAGATGGGTATCTTTCATTGGAGATAGGCATCACAAAATCAGTTAATTAAAAGAGATTTGGGTTCATTTTATACCTTCTTGACTTTCAGCAGGACAGCATTAAGCCTTCCTAAAAAGATAAGTTTCAATCTATTTTAAACATGTACGAAGGGGGCAGTCCAGTTTCTGTTCCTCTGTCAGGGGGATTTTTTCCCCTTCTAACCTCACCACAGGTGAACTCTTCCTAATACTAACATGCAGCCTTCACACTAGAGTTTGGCTTGGTTTGCTCAGTAAGATTGTGAACTATCAGTCACCATTAGCCTTTTCTAAACTGACCTTCCATCTGTACATTTGTATGAAATAATAACAGTTAATTAGGATGTTTGGATTTACATCAATAAATATGGAGCAAGATGCCAAATGAATGACTGCTAACAGCCAAAAGACTGTTACCTATCTTTTTGTTATACTTTCTTGGTTCTCTGCCATCAGCTCCAATGCTAACATTCTCTCTTGCAAAATCCCACCTCTCCACATTCACACACATACTCTACAAATGTGCATAAGCACACCCCTGAAGCAGGTAAACACTTAGACTTTAGCCCTCACTATTCACATTAAGGGGTTATAGTAAAGGGTACAGACTTGGGTATATACTGGGCTTAGATCCTGCTCTGGGAACTTTGACATTTTGTAATCTCACTATGTAAACATTTTCTCATCTGTGGAATAATATTATCTACCAGGTAGGGCTAGTACTGTAAGGATTAATGAGTTAATACATAAAAAGTCCTTAGAATGGAGTCTGGTACACTAATCCCAAGTGCTATATAGTTGTCAGCTATTGTTATTGCCCTCCTTGCAGAAAAGGAACACTTGGAGATATCAAACTATACCTGGTGTCCAGAACAAGAATCTGAGAAAAAAAGAGGGTAGGACTCAAATTTAAGAAGTGGATAAGCAAGAAGTGTCACCAGGGTGAAAGGTTAAAAAAAACAAACAAACAAACAAACAAAAAAAACCCAGCAAAACACAGGACCTAGAACAAAAACTACAGGGAAAGGGCAACAGCAGATATTTAACAGGGAAAAGATAGAAGATAACAGAAGGGAAAAGAAAAGAAGAAAAACAAGAAGAGTAAAGGGGCATGAAAGGGAAGGGAAGAAGAGAAAAGTGAGAACAAAGAATAATAAAGGAGATTAAAAAATTGAAAACCAAGCCCATTTACAGTTTGAGCTGGGTATCAGGAAAGGAAAGAGTGGAAGAGAAAACCAAACTGTTGACTATAGAAATAGGGAAGCTTGGTACAGAAGGGATTGGAGAGACAGGAGAGAAAAGTGGTAACAAAAAGACTTCATAGGCAGACAGAGCCTCTGAGTCTTTAGATTATAGAAAGTGTATGTGCTAACTTAACCCACCCTTGATTCTCAAGGTTCAGGTCCTGGTTCCTCTATTTTAACTTGCAGCAGAAAGTGCCTGAGACTTTGTCCCTAAGGTTTGCTTTGGTCAGATGTCTGACTTGTGTCTCCTCTGGTCTACTGACAAGGCCGAGATTCAAGGATCCGGTCTTTATTTCATTTTCACTACTTTAGTCATCACTTTTCAACTGTAGCTTCCGTATATACGTACACCCTCTTCCTACTCCAAACATTCAGACCGTGTAAAAGGGAGCTGGTATTTTAATTTTTTTGTTAACCTTAATGACATTCTCCCATCACCACTTTTTGGACACTTTAGAACAAGAGGGGGTAAATGATACAGCAGTGCGGGAATATGCAGCTTTAGGGTTCCAACTTGCCCTCCCCATCAAAGGAATTCATCATTCAACCACTTGGAAACGGGAGAGACGTTGGGATAAAGATTTAAATAGGACAGCATTGAAAAATACTTTTTCAGTATTATCTTTATTAAATTGCCTATTTAGTGCAAAATACGTTCCCCTATTTGAGAAAGTCGAAAGACCTTCAGGGTCCTCATAGAGAGTCCAGGAATTGAATCGGCCGCAAGCTATTCATCCCGCCAGGGTGAGCCCGGGTCGCCGCCGCCGCCGCCGCCGCCGCCGCCGCCCAAGTCACGAAGCCAGACGCGCTGCACGTCTCCGTCCAGGACTCGGGAGACTGCAGCAGCGCGAGCGGCGGAGACCGTGGCCCGGCGGCTCTTGGAGGAGGGGAGGAGACGCGACTCCCGCAGCCACGTGACCTCCTTCCAGCCGCCGCTTCCCGCGACCCAGATCCGTCCCCGGAACCCGCGCCCGCCGGGCCTGGGGCCGGGGCAGGGGGGGACAGGGAGGACACGTAGCGACCGCCCCAATCCCTGCTGCGCTCCAATGCGTGTACATTTGGTGTTCTTCTACCCTGGGTTCACGTGCCGCTGGCAATAATGTTTCGGAAATCACCCGGGAAGAAAGTAATTATTACTTTAAGTGCAAGGCTTTATAAATTTATGTGTTCATGAGATTAATATATATTTCCTCCATCCCACCCCTGGCAGACCCTAGTTGCGGCAGCGCGGGACCAGAGACCTGGGGGTCCCGCAAGACATGCTTTCCTCTGACCTCCCAGGACCCTTCTCGCCCTCTATTCAGGGTGGCGTGGGCAGTGCACATCCCCGGGTACCTCCGGGTAACTCTCACTAGCAGTGAGTGAGTCATGCTCCTGGGGTGGCTCTGGAGAAAGGTAGCCCGGCTCGTGCTAGCCTGTGCTCCCGCGGCTGCAGGGCGAACGCGCGCGCGCGCACGGTTTGCCCGCGCAGTGATGTGGCAGCAGCGGCAGGTCGGATCACGTTGCTGGCCCTGTGCTGGTACCCGCTGGAGAGAGGATTAAGGAGGGAGGCTTTGGAGGTGCCAGCGGTAGTAAACGTGGGCTCGGCACACTACCGGCGTGGCTTATCGCACGGGGGAATGGGGGCTCGAAGAAAGAACGTTAGCGTCACCGGAGGCGCAGAGGGCGGCGTAGTTTAACCAGAGTGATAAATGCTGCATTGCTTTTCTGTGGCAGCCCCTCTCGTGCCACCCCCTCCGCCCTCCCTACCCCACCCCCGCTCGCTCCCAGCCGCGTTCCTCCGCAAGCACAAGAGGCCCCAAACGTCGTCATCTGCTGCTGTGATTAGTGGCACCGCAATTCCGGCTGCTGCGGGAAGTTTAGGTGGCCCAGGGACAGTGTGTCGCCGAAGACTCTAGGATTGCGACATTCTGACCAATAACTACATTTTCATTTATCCTAAATTCTTCGGGGAGCGGATTTCAAGTTGCCCTTTTTGGGGGCAGCCTCCAACCAGCGCCAAGGGTTCCCCCGGGCCACTGAGCGGTGAGCAAACAAGTCTCCAAAATTTCCTTCGGAACTGAAGTTTACCCACCGCGTATTCTCTCTTGCCATTCTCTAGTCCAAACCAACGGCACAATCGGTAGAAAAGCAAAAAGCCACGTTCACGTTTCTGCACCGTAATGACGACCGCGGCGGGAGTCGCGTTTCCCGAGCCAAGGAAGCCCCGGCTGCCCCGCACCCCGTCCCCCTCCCCCCTCAGACTGCATCGCCTTTGGGAAGATGAATAGCTTGGCCGAAGTTGTTTTTCCTTTCCGGTGGCCCTGATCAGGTGTCCCCGCCCCCTCCCGCCGCCGCTCGCCTTCTCCTGACGCCCCCTCCTGGCCCGGCCCCTCCTCCCCCGCCCCCCTCCGGGCTGGACCGCGGATGGTACGTTCCGCACGTGAGCTGGGTGCTGGTCTGGCCGGCGACGCGCGTGCCCTGTGGCCAAACACTGCCCGGAGTGAGAGCAAACTACCATCGCAGTGGGGCCGGCGCGAGTGTGTGTGTGCGTGTGTGCCAGAGAGCAAGCGAGCGCGGGGGGGTGGGGGGACCAACTGCTTCACACTTTCGACACTGCACTGAAGAGGGAGAGCGAGAGAGAGAGAGACTGGAGACGCACCGATCCCCCCAAGATCTCCCAAGGCTACCGTCCCACAGATTATAGAACAGAGCCCCCAAAATCGAAAGAGAAGAAACAGCGATTGAACATGGACGAAGGAATTCCTCATTTGCAAGAGAGACAGTTACTGGAACATAGAGATTTTATAGGGTAAGGTGCACGCACCCTTGCGAATATCTGTCTGGGCTTCGGTTTAATTTTTTTTTTTTTTTCCTCCTCCAGAAAGTGGTGTGGAGCGGATGAGGGCAGAACCCCTCCCGGAATGGGGGTGCCTGATGCTGATTTCTGTTTTGCAGACTGGACTATTCTTCTTTGTATATGTGTAAACCCAAAAGGAGCATGAAGCGAGACGACAGCAAGGTAAGTGTAAGTTTCCGATGTTTCCCATAACCTGCCTGGATAGTTAATTAGGGCCATTGATTTCACAGTGAAGCTCTGCCCGCAAATATATTCCAGCCTGTGAGCTTTCCCAACTGTGAATTTTAAGTGGCTTTCTGGATACTCTCGGGGGGATATTAAACATCATACCTGAATTTAAATTGCATTTCAAGAACAGTCCAGAGGAAAGAGGTTGCTTGGGCATAGTTTTATCACATAGTATGTTTTGGGGGGTGGGGTGGGAGGGTTGTTATATCCAGTAAGTGAATGCTTAGCTTATTGTTTTCTCTTTTCCACGACACATATATTAAGGATACCTACAAATTACCGCACAGATTAATAGAAAAGAAGAGAAGAGACCGAATTAATGAATGCATTGCTCAGCTGAAAGATTTACTGCCTGAACATCTGAAATTGACAGTAAGATGCACATTTTCATTCTTTGCTGCTCTCCAAGGGCGTTTTAATAGCCTGGTACCACTCACAGAAATGTAAGAATAAATGTAAATATTAGAACTTGTGCAATAGTGTACAGTTTCCCAGTCTCAGAATGGGTGTTCCAAGCTGAAGGCAAGAAAGCATTTATAACCTGTCTTGAGGAAAGCTCAAGAAGTGTAAGAATAGTACTTCTTTTAAAGTGCTTGCCTAAGTTGCTGTGCTGAATGGAGAGCCATCAAGCCAAATGTGTGCTTTTAAGTAACCAAGTGCCCCCTTCTCTTTTGCACCACTGCAGACACTAGGGCATCTGGAGAAAGCGGTAGTCTTGGAATTAACTTTGAAACACTTAAAAGCTTTAACAGCCTTAACCGAGCAGCAGCATCAGAAGATAATTGCTTTACAGAATGGTAAGTCAGTTCAGGGAGGCCCGTTAGCTTGCTGAAACGGGGCAGCCCGCAGAGGGCACCCCCACCCCGCCCCCACCCCTTCGGTGGACTCACTCTCACTTGTGAAAATTGCTTATACTTTCCCTTCATTGGCAAGTGCCCGTTTCCCGAAGCATCCTAGAGGCATTCAGCAGAACTAGGAATCAGATTTTTATTTAAAGTGACGTTTGCGCCCTCTCCACTTTGGTTTTTCAGCTGGGAGGAGAGCGCTCCCCCCGCCACCTCCAACCCCCGCCTCCCCCCTTCTCTCGGCAACCGGTGGATTATATCACTCGAATACTGAGGAAAAACCGAGATCACTTTAGTCAATGTAGGGCCCACGTGATAAGCAGATGTTTTAACGTCGGTATTTTTCTTCTTGCCTCCATTCCTGTCCCCAACCCCCACCCCTGTTCATCCTAGGGGAGCGATCTCTGAAATCGCCCATTCAGTCCGACTTGGATGCGTTCCATTCGGGATTTCAAACATGCGCCAAAGAAGTCTTGCAATACCTCTCCCGGTTTGAGAGCTGGACACCCAGGGAGCCGCGGTGTGTCCAGCTAATCAACCACTTGCACGCTGTGGCCACCCAGTTTTTGCCTACCCCCCAGATGTTGACTCAACAGGTCCCTCTGAGCAAAGGCACTGGCGCTCCCTCCGCCCCCGCCCCCACGGGGTCCGCGGCCGCCCCCTGCCTGGAGCGCGCAGGGCAGAAGCTCGAGCCCCTCGCCCACTGCGTGCCGGTCATCCAGCGGACTCAGCCCAGCGCCGAGCTCGCCGCGGAGAACGACACGGACACTGACAGCGGCTACGGCGGCGAGGCCGAGGCCCGGCCAGACCGCGAGAAGGGCAAAGGCGCAGGGGCGAGCCGCGTCACCATCAAGCAGGAGCCACCCGGGGAGGACTCGCCGGCGCCCAAGAGGATGAAGCTGGATTCCCGTGGCGGCGGCGGCCCGGGGGGCGGCGCGGCGGCGGCGGCGGCAGCACTCCTGGGGCCAGACCCGGCCGCCGCGGCCGCGCTGCTGAGACCCGACGCCGCCCTGCTCAGCTCGCTGGTGGCGTTCGGCGGAGGCGGGGGTGCGCCCTTCGCGCAGCCCGCCGCAGCGGCCCCCTTCTGCCTGCCTTTCTACTTCCTTTCGCCTTCCGCGGCCGCTGCCTACGTGCAACCTTTCCTGGACAAGAGTGGCCTGGAGAAGTATCTGTACCCCGCGGCGGCCGCCGCCCCGTTCCCACTGTTGTACCCCGGCATCCCCGCCCCAGCCGCCGCCGCCGCCGCCGCCGCTGCCGCCGCCGCAGCCGCCGCCTTCCCCTGCCTGTCCTCCGTGTTGTCGCCCCCTCCCGAGAAGGCGGGCGCGGCTGCCGCCGCCGCGACCCTCCTGTCGCAAGAGGTGGCGCCCCCTGGGGCGCTGCATCCCCCGCATCCTCACGGTCGCACCCACCTGCCCTTCGCCGGCCCCCGCGAGCCGGGGAACCCGGAGAGCTCTGCTCAGGAAGATCCCTCGCAGCCAGGAAAGGAAGCCCCCTGAGTCCTTGCGCCTGCCCTTAGAAAGGATTGAGGTTTAAGCGGAATAATAATACAAAACACCCTTAACGTTTTTAAGGAAGGAAGCGTAATAGATGCACGACAGGCTTAAGGGGGGAAAAACAGGTGTTTTGTGTACATTTGGAGTTCTTGTTTTGCTCATTTCTCACCACCCCACCCTCCGCACACTAATACCCGCCCCCACCACCCACAACAGCTGTAAAAGATCCTCTGCGATAGCTATTGGTTCTTTTTTTCTTTAAATAGTCCCCCTGATAAGTTTTGCCTCATTTTAGGCCATGTTCCATTATCTTTTAAGATGTGCAACCTAATTCTAAAGGAAATAAGAAGGGTCTTCTCTGTGGGTGAGCTCATTGAACCAGAGAGGGGAGAAGGTGCCAAGTTCACTACTGACTGGAGTTGATAGGGGACAGCAAGTAGTTGTTACATAGAGCCAGTTTCAGAGCTGCTCTGCCTGTTTTAGGATGCGATCCACAAACACATTGAGGATCTTTTTAAATTCAGCTTTTTGAAAGGCATATATTTTTTCAAAGAAGTGAGGATGCAGTTACCCACATTGCGACCTATTCTGAAATGGTTAAATGGTATCTTTTACTAACTTGTACATGTTTTAAGAGACACGGAGTTGGGCCATTGTCAGCACCAAGTCAGGGAAGATGGATGAGGAAGCCCAGAACCATTATTACCATCTTGTGCTCGCACTTTATTGAGAAATTGACCATGAATCAGTCAGTTCATCTTACTTCTTATTTCTCACACACACAAATATATGTTACATATGTTACGTATATGTTACATATATATATATCTGAAGTGCATCTATTCTCATTTAATCCATCTTGTTTCTAAATTTTTGTAATCTTACTGTAAAAAAAAAAGTGCACGAACTTTAAAAAGAAAACCAGTCAAACTGATTTACCCTATATTCTTGTTAGGTCATAAAAGTGGAGGAAAGCATGAAACTGATCAGTCGTGGTTGGAAATGCTGTAAAGATGTGGAATGAAGCCCTTTAAGGCCTTCCTATCTCCAACTCTATGTATTTTCTGGAGACCAAACCAGATACCAGATAATCACAAAGAAAGCTTTTTAAATAAGGCTTAAACCAGGACCTTGTCTAGATATTTTTAGTTTGTTGCCAAGGTAGCACTGTGAGAAATCTCACTTGAATGTTATGTAAGGGGTGAGACACAACAGTCTGACTGTGAGTGAAGAAAATATCTGGGTCTTTTAGTCAGTTTGGTGCATTTGCTGCTGCTGTTGCTACTGTTTGCCTCAAACGCTGTGTTTAAACAACGTTAAACTCTTAGCCTACAAGGTGGCTCTTATGTACATAGTTGTTAATACATCCAATTAATGATGTCTGACATGCTATTTTTGTAGGGAGAAAATACGTGTTAATGATATTTTGAGTTAAAATATCTTTTGGGGAGGATTTGCTGAAACATTGCACTTTTGTTACAATGCTTATGCTTGGTACAAGCTTATGCTGTCTTAAATTATTAAAAAAGCAAATAAATAAATACTGTGCAAGAAACCAGCTGGTTTAGAAAAGTTTAGTATATGAAGATAAACTAGAAATTATATTCTAGTATTTTCAGCACTCCATAAATTCTATTACCTAAATATTGCCACACTATTTTGTGATTTAAAAATTCTTACTAAGGAATAAAAACTTTATATATGATATGAGATTGTCTAATAATTAAAAAAGACAATGGATGCTCAATTAGTTTTAAGGTATTTATAAATATAAAGACAAAAGTCATTAAGGTTCTCTGATATACAACTTTTTTGTCATTGGCCTGATATCACATGTTTCCAATCTCTTGCAAACCTCCAGGCTCTGGCTGTGTCTATCTGCTTATTCCAATGTATCCTAAGAAAAAGCTCAAAAGAAAAACCTACCAATCACTTGCATGGTTTGTTTATGTTCGACCCAATTTACTAATGTTTTTATAATTGTCAAGGTTTTCACTTTCTGTCTGTGACAACAGGCAGCCTCTTCTACACAGTCTGGTGTTTACTGCTTTTTCTGGGATCCTGATTAAGTATACTATCATCTAGGAATGCTTAATTTTTCCAAGTATTTTGACATTAACTTTTATAAAATATCTCTGTCATGGATAAAATAACTTAATCATGAAATTCAAGAAACAATTTCTAGACTTTTACCAAATTCATTATCAAACCTGTGATTTGATACAGATGGAGTAAAAAATTGTCAATGTTTAGTTTCAATAGTGTCCTCAAACTCCTTGATTTCTGAAGATAATTAAATGATAGCCTAAATTTACAAGACATAGAAAAAGTGCTCCCTCTGCTGACGTTATAGCAACAGAACTGCAAGTCACTGAATATGGAGCTAAAAGGAACAGCTCATCCAGTTCCCAGAATTTTATAAGAAAGAAAACGAAGTCCAGAGTTATTGGTATCTTCCCAAGGTCACATAGCTACCTAGAGCCAGCACTAGAGGCCAGGCCTGTTGTAGTCCTCAGCCAGTGAACTACTTTCCACTGCAGCATCTTGGTCCAGGTAAGATAAATTTGACTGGGCAGCATTCCTGAAACTAAATGAGCAAACCATAGGAACAAAGGAAATAAAAATGAACCTTAGAAAACTCTTTAAGATTTTTGAGCATTAGTGATTTATTAAACTTTTAGAAGGATAGTCTTTCCAAATAAACCAGAATCATGGAGAAAGCAGCATTTTACATATTTTGAGCTTCATTTGAATGCCATTACTATAGTAATATTAGTTTCACAATATTCTTTTTTTCAAAGAGATACAAAGTAAATGAGAAGGTAATAAAATGATTTAACATTTGTATAATTTTGGTGTGATAAAATTTTTAAAATTTAGGATTGGATCAGATTTTATAGATCAGTTTTTTAGTCCAAATGCTTCTGTAGTATCAGGATAATAAACTTAGGACAGAAATGCAAAGTGATATTGAATCTAAGAATATTTTTTATTAATTTTAATGAATTGAAATCTGAATTATAATTCACTAAGGAGGCTTCTATATCTTCAGTGTGAAATTTCACCTAAATTGCTTTGTAGATCATGTGAATTTCCAATTTTAAGACAAATGTGAATCTTGAATCAAGAATGCTTTTGTTAGTATGGTATTATTCCGATGAATTTTAAATACATATATTTTTCATCAGACATTATATTGAATCGATAAATGTCCTTTTCCCCCAAGGAAGTAAACTTAAGCACATTTTCTAGGTACTAGAAACTACAGCTATGTAAACATGATTGGAGTTTTAGTTCCTATCATTGTGAAACTACTTTTCATTTAGTTCTGTGTAACTTATCATACAGGCCATAATTTTGGTTATTGCCTATCACCTGGGATTTGTTCAAAAATTAAGTAGAAGGAGGCTCAGCTTGTTCCTGTCCATGTCACAAATCAATTATTGACCTCTTAATGGGAGGTCACTGCCAGTGGAGACCTTGCAAAGATATGGCTGGACAAACAGACTAAAGCCTTTTACTTTAGTTAAAAACGAACAGAATTCAATGAATGAATTAAGACAATTATAATGCCAAGAGCTGGCTGTACTATTGTGATAAAGGTATTTTACTTCAGATAGCAGCCTGATACTTTATATTAAAAAAAAATTCTAAATCTTTTGAACTCTCAGATCAATTTATTTAGGCCTACCCATTGTTCTTACTGTGTTATTTTAAATAAGTTCAAAGTGGATTTGCAGTGCATGCTAAAGTCCAATGTAAATCCCAGCTTTACAGGGGAAAATTTAAGTAGGGGATTGACATGGAAAATTATCACATATTTTCTGTGATTGATTAAGATAGGATTAACACTAAAAAACATGTGCAATGCATGTACTTTAAAAACATGGTTTTCTAGGAATTGTATATTTATCCTAAAATTTCTTGTACTTTTTCAATGAAAATTGCTGTCAAATATAAAACTATACTCTTTTATAAACTAATATTTTAAAAATCTAAATTTAGTGATGTCCCATAAAACAATAGTTCAGCAAACTGAAATTTCTGTGTTTAGGTGCCAATACCATTTTTCTTTTTTTAAAATTTTACTGGGAAACATACCAAAAAGTTTTACACATAGCCTCTTACATGTCTTTGAAAAAAAAATCCTGAACGTATTAAACCTTTCTCAATAATTCAGAGCCGCCATTATACATATCACTTTATACTCTAAGAGTATTTGCGCCTGTACTGATTCTTATTAAGTTCTTATATCTTCTTTTATAGAGTTTTCAGTCTCTATTTACAACGTCAGGCTGTCAGCTGTCACTTCTTGATGGTTAGAGTGCTACCTCCATCCCTTATCTAATTTGCTACCTCTGATTTAATGTGCGCTAGGAGACCTTTAAACAGAACCACACCCATCTGAAATATGTCTAAAATTAGAGTAAATAGGTTCAAACAGAGGACCTAAGGGGCTTTTCTGCAAATTGTGTGAGCTGGTAGACTCTCCCCTGAGTCCTTTGTATTACTGTGTTCTTTAACTTCCATATTCTCAGCAATATTCCATATCATATTCAAAAGCCTTCAAATACTTCTTGTATTTCTCTATCATTTTATCACATAAACATACAAGCAACTTGCTAATGGTTTTAGTCCACAGCTAACAATAAATTTTCATGTCAGAAATAAATTATTTGATTGAACACTTCTTTCTCACAAGTTGGTTAGAATAGGGAATCAAGGGACATTTATGAAAACTGATTCAGCATTTTTGACTCACAGATGACCCTGGCCTCAGCTTCTCTAGTGTAACCTCTCCCTGACCCTGGGCTTTAGACATTTGGGGTGCCAATCCAGGAAAGCATTGTGGCAAACTGGCAGGATGGGTGTGTAGACCTGGATGCTGCCTCTGTATTTAGAAACACATATTTCAGAGCCTCTGGGAGAAGTTTCGGACTCATTGATTGCGGCACACCCCTTTTCTTTTGAGTCCAAGGACTTAATAAATAGTGGGCACAGGGATTCAGATTTTTGCTAGTGGGGATGTGCCAGAGATCCAACCCCTGGCCTCTACCTTGC
Organism: Sciurus carolinensis; assembly: GCF_902686445.1. NCBI lineage: Eukaryota > Metazoa > Chordata > Mammalia > Rodentia > Sciuridae > Sciurus > Sciurus carolinensis. Next base: position 92,206,856 of record NC_062216.1, on the reverse strand, counting down.
CAGGCATGCATTGTATCACTGACCTCCACCTGTAGCTCCAATCATTGTTTTACTGATTGTATGCAAGGTGCTGTAGAATCAAAGATTGACCTCAAAATCTCAAGCTCTTGTTGGGGTAACATAACCATACTAAAATAAATTATATTACAACGTAGTATTGGAAGGGGTGGACACAAAGGTTGAATGGGAAGAGAGGTTGCTAGCTTCTTCTAAGTAGATCAGAAGTGGCCTGGGGAAGTAGCTAGGTTTTATAGAAAAAACAGATAATAAGTTCATGAGGTCATGTCCAAAAGGTAGATCTGGCACAAGCACATCTAGTGTTTGTACTTGAAAAATTTAACACTGTATGTATCTACACTGAGTCTGAGCAAAGATTTCCTAACATTCTGGTCTCTCTAGAATTTGACTGCCCTTATGGCTCTCACCAGCCTCTCCTCTTCCTGAGGCTCTGAACCATGAACTGGGACTAGGGAGTCATGGCATTTCCTACTATAAAGGGAGATATGGTACCATCCATCACGTAATATCTTTTTTTTTTTTCACGTAATATCTTACGCAGAGAAAAGACAACAGGTATCTCACAAGCAGCTCAGTCTCACCTCCTCCATGTGTCTATTCTTCAAGAAAAGCTAATGGTGACTTCTTTCTCTTCACATAAGGGAGTGATCATGCTCTTTACTTGGTACCCAAAGGGGAAATGAGAAAGAGAGCAGCCCTCGAGGGAGGCATGTCATCCTAAGGCTTGTTTTTCAGAAACCTCTGAGAGGAAGCTGAAGCAAGAAACTTACCCAGGGTCACAAAGCCCAAAAAGAGACAGAACCAAGGTTAGTGCTAGATTTGTTAGTTTGGAGCCTACTACTTTTTATACTATTACAAGAGCTTTAGTGGTGAGGAGAGAACAGGCTGAGGTTTTCTCTTGAAATGAGTTCAGCTAGTCTATGTGAGATCCTAAGAGCTAAAACAGAGCTACTGGTGGAGGCAGAAAGAATATCATGGCATAGAGCAATGCAATGATTATAATAGAGATTAAATTCTGGGGAAATAATTTTCAAAGTATTCTACAAAGAACAATACTATACGGCTGTCTGCTCACTTCGGAGGCCTACAAGAATGAGCCCTTCCTCGTCTGGAAGTCCCCACATAACCTGGTGAATTTTACATCCCTGTTCCACCCCTCTGTAAACGTGTGGTCCTCCTTAGCTCTAGTAGTGCTCCTCCATGAAAGAAGGAATCCTGGACCAAAATAACATAGGAAGCTGGAAAGAGGAAACCTGTAGAAGTGAGCAAGTAGAAAAGAAGGGCCATGTGCTACAGTTTTTATATAAGGTATTTTTAGGGCGTTGTGAACTTTAGCTAGGGTTTCAATTTGGGAACCTTTTCCATATGGGTGTGCACAGAGAATATGATGTGCCGAACAGAAGTACTGAGTATCCGCCAGACAGTTCCGTAATAAACTTTGCTTCCATATGCGGCTTTGCAGCTTCCTTACTGTGATTCAAAAATTGGCTTTCACAGAAGGACTTAAGCCTAGATACAACTTCTGGCGACCTCACTTAGAGCAGCCAGAACACCCCCTCTAACATGACATGATAAAGACACCGGATTCTCTTTCTGATATCTTAAGTAGGACTCAGTTTTCAAGCATATATCATCTTTAGCAAGGCTTATCTACCTAGCTATAACGTAGCTGTGTAATCTGCGTGTGAATGAACAGATAAGAGCTATACCCCTGTGTAAGTACGTCCACACCCCTAAAGGTATTGGCGGACCTTCCCAAGTGGGTGTCACAATGCACAGACTGCTGAGCTCTGCGTTCGTAATGCACTCCTTTCAAAACTGACAAACCGACCTCGCTCCTTTAACCGCCGTTTAAGCATTACGTGTTGGGGAAGGAGGTGGGGGGCGGATAATGTCATCTGTCTTGAAAGCTGCACGGAGCTCTAGGATTGGAAAGAGAGAAGCATTCTTAGGTTGCCTAGCGATAAAGCCGCCGATGATATCATTCTCCCGGAGGTCGGCCTCCCGCTTCCCTGCGCTCCCCTCCCGGCTTTCCTGCCTCCCTCCCTTCTCGGTCTCCCACGCCTGGGTTCAAAGTACAGCCGCGCGGGGTGAGGGGCTTGCGAGCCCGAGCCGGACGCGGCGCTGTCACGTGCGCCCGCACATGTCTGGGCGCACGCTGAGCAGCACGTGAGAGGGGGCGAGGCGGGGGCGGGGAGGTACTCGCTGGCGTCCCTCCGCGCGTGCGCTCTGCCGCGCTGCGCCCTCCGCTCTCCGCCCTCCGCTCTCCAGACGCGGGCTGGCTGTAGCGGGCAGGCAAGCGGTGCCGGGACGTGGTGGGCAGGGCCGGAAGCTGCAGGAGTTCTCCCGACAGCTGCGTCAGACCCTTCCCTGCTGCGCCTCGGCTGGTCGACTTTGGGTAGTCATCTCTCCCGAATTAAGGCTGGCGCTTTCACTCGGAACTCCTCGAACCATTCTGACACAGCAGTTTCTGAGTGGCTCTCCCTGGCGCCGGTTGGAGGAAGGTCGACTACGGCCGCGCCTAGGCTGGCGGTGCCCTGGACGGGTCCTGACCCTGCGCAGGGGCTCGGGGAAGCCCCGGGCGGTGGTGGTAGGAGTAGAGAGAAAGTGCTGGAGCTGTGCTCTGGACAAAGAAAGTGTTGCAGCACGGGTGGTGGAGACAGTGCATCTTTTCATTGGTCTCACGTGCAGTTTTGCAAGTTGCAAATTGAAATTCCTAGGCACTAGGGAGTTTAATTGAGGCTTTCCGTTCAAAATAATAGAAATGATTTTATGGCATCAGGTTTTGCGTGGTATAGTAGAATGAAGGAAACTAAGGTAGCCAGGGGCTGAAGAATGCATATTTTAGTTAATGTATTTTGAAAAATTATTTACAAACCCCTTAGGAAAAATGATCACGTTTCAGACTTTCACTTTTTGAAGTGACCATATTATTTGATTTCATATCACTTCCTCAAACGTAAACGGTCTAAATGAATGGTTTGGAGGAATTTAGGGTTCCTAGTGTCCGTTAGATAATTAAGAATTCCCAGGGGTGTTGCCAGACGTAGGGAAGCACCACAACCCCTGCAGATATGGTTTTGGTCATGTGATGGAAAGGCATCTCAGGCGTTGCTAGCAATATTTGGACAGATCAGGTGCCGGTATTTGCTAAGACATCAGCAAATGGTTGTAAACTCTGCAGTCTAAAGGGCGCTCTGAGTGGCACCCTGGAGACAGACTGTTATAAGCTAATAGACATTAGCAAAACAAGGCTTCCATTGTTGTTTGCCTTTTAATTATATGTAGGCTTACTGTCCTAAATGTTAAAGTTGGAATAACTCTTTTTTCCCTAATAATCTGCATGAGAGAATTTATTTACAATATTCTGAAAACTGAAAAAGCAAAGATAAACTTCAAATATTCACTCAACATATGTATGCCGAGGATATATCCTGAGCGCCTACTGCACCCGGTTAGGGGGATACAGTCCAGACCCATTTTGATTCTTCACCCATTGTGGTACTCAACAGGTTGTTAAAAAAAAAAAAATCCTCATAAGTTCCCAGGTCTTTGCCTACCTATTGCCTATAACAGTAAGTAATCATGTCCCTTTGAGTGGGAGTTTTTTCAGTTGGCTCTTATGAAGAAAGAACTGAAACTCAAGTTCCATCAATTCTTTCCTTTCTCTCTCTCTCTCCCTTCTTTCCTTCTTTGACTTCTTTTAAGCCAACAGAGCAGGCTTGATTCTTTCCCAGAATATTTTACTTGTTCATTTTTCTGCCTGCAACTCTAGGCCCCAAGATATCTGGATAGCTAAACCCAACACCCAATATCCCCAGCCCTTTTTTAGTCTCTATTCAAATGCCGTTTCTTCAAGAGGGGCCTTCCCTAAGCAGCCCATAGGCAATGTATAAAATATCTCTTCATCATTTTTTATTTCACTGTTTAGTTTTTCTTCGTGGCAGGTATCACCCCTTACATAATATATGTATACACACACACACACACACACACACACATAATTTATTGCTTGTTTCCCCACTAGAATAATGACCAGGGACTTTGTTTTGTTCATTGCTGTCTGTGTGATGCAAGAATGCTACCTAACAATCAATGAATGCTTTATGCAAATAAATATGTATTGATTCTCATTAATATTTCTAAATGAATGAATAAACACCTCTGGCAACCACTTCAGCTTTATTACTTCCAAAGACAACAACACACAGCTTATCAAAGCTACACATTCCATGCAATGAATCCAGTTTCTCAAATCTTAGTGAGCTCTTGTTATATTTCAGGCACTGACTAAATCAAAGAATAAACTACACAGAAGTCAGCACTGGTAAGGAGGCAAAAACAGTTAACATTCCATACCTGCAAATGGTAAAGATTCCACTTGATTTAAAAGCTGATTGAACTATTTTTTTTTCATAAAGTTTTAGACATAATATTGAAGGACTAAGAAAGTTCCCTTAACAATTGAATCAGTACCAAGCAGTCCAAATGATTGAACATATTGTTAAAAAATTGTTCGTTGAACAAAATTCCTTCTGTGAAATAGAAAATTAAAGAAGATTCTGCTCATTTCTATGTTCCCTTAGTTAATGAGGATAACTGTAATAGCCCTATACAGCAAGAATAAGTTTCAAAACAAATATCTTCTTGTTTGTACAACCCCTGACTCCTCTGTAGAACTGAGAGGGACCCTCTGAATGGGACCCATGATGGAGTGTTCCACACGTAACCAAGATCTGAGGATCCCAGCTTCAGCTCTTGGCTGGCCTTGCAAAGTGTGGTAACATTTGTCCCTTCATCAATGGGCTTCTTCAAGACAAGAAATAGTACCAATTTAATTTCATCAGCATTTGCCACAATCCCTGGTACCCAGGAAGTCCTCAATAAATGTTGAAATCCAGATCCTTTCCATTCCCAGTCTTTGTCCCAGTTCAAGCCTTGATCATGTCCTCATCTGAATTCTTGAAAGAATCTGCTTAGTGTCCTTCGTCCAATTTTGTTTCCCCCAAGCACTGGCCACACAGCTAGCACAATTAATTTCTAAACACAAAAACTATGATAAATAATCAGGGGCTCCCTATTACATGGAGAATGCATGAAGGCCTAAACCTTTCCTTCTGGTTCCACACTTTTCTGTTTTCCAACTGGAAGATGGGCATACATTTCACTGCTCCAGATTCACACACCTGTGTGCTTTGCACTCGCAAATGTTTCTTCAGTGCAATAAGCACCACTTGGAGGCTTCTTACTCATCCTTCAAAATTCAGCTCACTTTGTACCCCTTTAAAACTTAATCTCACCCCTCCTTTGTTCTTAGCCCTTTCTTTAAATCTCCGTTCTGGTGATTAACATACCACAGATGTTGCATGTGTAAGAAGTGAAGCATATTCTTATTTTGTCTCATTAAGTCTAACTTCAGGCCACCTCCCAAGTGCTGGTAGAAAATACTCTGTCATCATAGACTCATTGAAGACTCTCCTTTTTCCCACCTCTTTAGGATTTTCACAAGGAACTGGATTCCAAAATAACAGGAAAATGACCCTTTCACTCTCAGACTGTACTAGGTATTTGTCCCTACCATCTCTGCCATTTTCTGGGTAGAAAACTTTGCCAATGCCGGGAGCTCCAGACCTTAGGGGTGTCAAGTCCCCTTTCCCTTTCTCCTTCCCCCTAGCATAATTTCCAACATATAGAGAGGGCTACAGGGACCATGCTGTTAACCTAAATGAGTGATGTTGGCATAAAGAATGGTAGGGACCAGAGTGTACTGAGCTCCAGCTGATTGTGTCGGGTTGCACATGTAGGCTCAATATTGTAAGATCATCTGATTTTTCTAGGAGAAGCTGACATCTAGATTTTATGTGAAATCCACTTAAATGTTAGCAACTACATTTAAAAACTTCTAAACCCTAGTCATTACAAATGAAATATATCTGTAAAAGTATTATTCAGTCTGGAGAAGGCTACTTTGAGATCACCACTTTAAAGGAGGGAAAAAGAGAGACTTGGGTGGAGGTTTTCTTCAAGAGTTTAATCAAAATTCTCCTGATGCAAGTAGCCCCAAAGCCATTCTTGAAAATGGGTGGAGGGGGAAATGCAGCAGGAACAGACACAGATTAATGTTTCAATAAATTATCCTGTCACGTTAGGATGATTCACGTTGTATTGTCATTAATTGTGTATGTCTCCAGCATGCTGCTGTCACACAGATTGTCACCTCCTCCAGCCCCCATTTGGCTCTGCTACTGTCTGTCAGACTGTTACTTGTTCTTACCTCTTGTTCAAGTTTCCTTTATGACCCTCCTGGACCTCTCTCACTTAAGACCTTGGTCCAGCTCCAGACTCCTCACCCTTAGAAAGCCCCCACTTCCTCCAGTGTTTGGCTGTGAAGCACAGTCTCCTTAACCCTCAACCTGCCCTTCCTTCCCTCATATCCTCACCTCCCTTCCTACTCATGTGGAGGGAAAAGTGGCCCTCCTCTTGTCCAAAGCCAACCCTGTCATTTGTGCCATTAATGTTTAAGACTATCTGATGAAATTTTGCCTGCCACTTTCTGGGTAAGAGTCTTTGTCAATGCTCAGGGCTCCAGGTGAGTTGGGTTTTGTTAAAGGAGCTGGATTGTTCATTTGTCTTTGCATTTCTGGAGTCTAGTCTGCTGCCTGGGACAAGGAAGACGCCCAATAAACATTTATTGAATAAACACCTTTTCAAAAAATTGGGAGACTTTGCCAGACTCTAAACCTTTTCTAGAGCCCCAAGACAACTGCTGAAACCTGATGCTTCATAGGTGATTGATCTAGAGAAAGTAGTTTCCCCTGACTCTGAGTGTGGGCTAAATTTGGAGGAGCTAATCCAGGAGGGAATGCAGCTGGTGGGCCAGGGAGTTTCTCCTGGGGCAGGCTGGTGCCATCCAGCTGTTTGCTGTATTAATACCTTCTCTCTGCGTTCTCTGATTACTGATGGCAAGGCTGGCCCTCAAGTACTTGCTGAGAGGAGCAGGGGGAAGCCTCCATGGTTAAAGCATCATATTGCTCTCTGCCCCCTGGAGCCATAGGACACCACTATTCCCTTAGAAGATTGTCTTTTGGTGAAAGGCAAATAAGCACTAAGGTCTTTAACTCCTTCTGTGTCTCAAGATACTTTTTTCCCCTCTTCTTAACGTTTTAAAAACATTTATTTAAATGGTATTTTAAAATCCATATAACCATCATATTGTATTTATCTTTAATCCTACTCTCATGTTTTAAACAAGTATCTCCTATCCCTATTTTATGTCTTGTTTTATTTCCCTGTTGACTTTCAACCTTCACTTATTTGGAATTTCATCTGTTTTAAATTATAGCTGGCTTTAATGTTAATATTAATTACTCTAAACTTCCAGATTTCTTAAATTTATCTGCTGGCCCTAAACTTTATTTAGCTTATTTTATAGTCCATATTATACTTCTGTTTTATGAGCTTTTCCTTATTCTCCTGGTTTTAAACTTTGCCTTACTATTCCTTAAGGATATTCTTATTTCTTAATTTACAGCTTTTGCTTGGTGTTAAGACATCTGTAATCTGGCACCACACATTAATCTCTCGTTCTCTCTACCTTTCCTTTTTGGTACCATCACTTTTCTACCCTTTCTCTTTTTTATTTACCTGCCTGTTAGTCTAGTTCTGATACTGACTTGTAAGAAGCGCATTGAAATTGGGAAGTCTTCTCTGCCCCTGCCCACTTTCCACCAGCTACCACTGTAACTTCATCTTTTCTCGTTAATGTTGCTTTTTGATGTAGCATTCTATGCAATCTTTATTTTCATATTATGTGGATGAAAATCTATAGACTCTAATTGTTTTAATTAATTTATTTGATTGCAAGGAACATACTCATTCCAATTATCTCAAGTGATTGGCATTTTATTGCAATAAATGTGCAAATAAGGAAATTAGAATCTCAGTTGCTATATAGGTCAGGCATCCTGTAATTCTATGAGAAATTCTTTGACATACCTGGAACTCTGGTGGGGTTGGGACTCAAAGGCACTAGAACCAAAAAATTTAAGGTCCATAGGCAAGCAAAGGTAAATGCATTATTAATGTGTGAATCTATTCTAGCTTGTTTGGTACCAGGGTTTGATCCCAGGAGCACATAACCATTGAGTCACATCCCCAGCCTGTTTTTTATTTTTTATTTTGAGACAAGTTCTTACTAAGCAGTTAATGCCTCACTATGTTGTTGAGGCTGGCCTCAAACTTATTCTCCTGCCTCAGCCTCCTGAGCCACTGGGACTACAGACATGTGCCACAGCTCTGTAGCTTGTTGTAATTTTGTGTATTTGGAGTCCTATAAGCCTCTTGAACTTGATTTTCCATTTCATTCTTCAGATTTGGGAAATTTTCTGATATTATTTCATTGAATAGATTGTTCATTCCTTTGGTTTGTTTCTCTAAGCCTTCCTCAATCCCAATAATTCTCAAATTTGGCCTTTTCATGATATCCCATAGTTCTTGGAGATTCTGTTCATGATTTCTCACCATCTTCTCTGTTTGTTCAACTTTGTTTTCAAGGTTAAATATTTTGTCTTCAATATCTGAGGTTCTGTCTTCCAGGTGTTCTATCCTATTGGTTGTGCTTTCTATGGAGTTCTTAATTTGGTTTATTGTTTCCTTCATTTCAAGGATTTCTGTTTGGTTTTTTTCCAATATCTCTAACTCTTTATTGAAATGATCTTTTGCTTCCTGTATTTGCTCTTTTAACTGTCGATTGGTGCTATCATTCAATGCCTGCATTTGCTCTTTCATCTCATCATTCAATGCCTGCATTTGCTCTTTCATCTCATCGTTTGCTTCCCTGATCGTTTTAATTATGTACATTCTGAACTCCCTTTCTGTCATTTCTTCTGCCATGCTGTCATTGGATTTTATTGATGTAACATCTAGATTTGTTTGGGGCATTTTCTTCCCTTGTTTTCTCATATTGTTCAGGAATCAGTGGGTCATTAAGATATTGCAGATTTCCTCTATTGACTTATAATGTCCCTGAAGATTGCTAGTATATCCCCTCTTATCCTTCAGTAGCCTGCAGTCTTGGAGGAAGTTGATAATGCTTCCACAAGGAAGCTGCCTCTCTAGGGTTGGTGACCCTCAGGTGGGGTATATTCCCTGATAGTGGGCAGAGGTGCCTCCACTTGTTGACCAATGGTCATCCAAAGGGGAACTAGGCTGCGGGCTGAGGCATGGCCTGTTTGTTCCTGTGTCTCTGGTTTTGCCGACCTCGTGGGAAAATCTCACCCAGTGGGGAAGACTCACCCGGTGGGGAGGTCTCGCTGGTCAGTTCCCCTCCTAGAGGTTCCCCTCAATCTACAACTACCGCCTGGGCTGGGCTGTCTTCCTCTGCAACGTTCCCAGGGGCCCGGACCTACCTCCTGGGCCTGGGAGCCTCACCCTTTGCAGACGAGTCTCCTTAGGCTGCCTCTCCTCAGAGAAGCTGCCCGCAGTCCTGGAAACTTCGCTCAGCCCCTAGGCGTGTCTCCGTGCGGCTCTTCTACCAAGAAGCCGGTCCTGGGACCCTGCTCTGCACCTAATCGCCTGGCTATGCGGCCCCTCCTCTGAGCCGCCACCTGGAGCCCCGTACAATAGCTCCGAGACCCAGAGACCCGCCACACACCTCTTCCTCCGGACAGCAGCCCGGTGTTCCAACGCAGTCACTAGGAGTCCAAGCAACTCACTTCGCGTCTCCTCCTCCTGCCAACCGCCCGTAGCCCTAGGCAGTCACTCCGAGTCCAAGTGACCCGCCCTGTTCCTCCTCCTCCTCGGGGTAGCCCCCCGGGTGTTCAGGAGCGGTCACTCGAAGACCAAGGGACCCACCGCGCTCCTCCTCCAGGCAGGCCACTGGTGTTCTGGAGCGGTCGCTTTGAGTCCAAACAACTCACCACCTGCCTCCTCCTCTGGCAACCACCTGTGGCTCTGATGCAGTCACTCCTAGACCAAGCGACCCGCCGCGCTCCTCCTCTTCCTCCGGGCAACCCCCCGGTGTTCAGAAGTGATCGTTCTGAGTCCAAACAGCTAGCCATGCAGCTCCTCCTCAGGCAGCCGCCCGGAGCCCCAGTGGTTGCTCCAAGTCCAAGCGCTGTGCTGAGCCGCCTCCTCTACGATGATCCCAGTTGTCCGTGTTTACCGCTCCAGCAGGGGGAGGGGCGTCTCGCCGAGCAACTCCACTTCACAAATTCCCTGCGTTCCGGGGCTACCGCCCCATCCGGGACCCCTCCCCAACGGGAGAGACTCACCCGGTGGCTTTGAGTTGGTCCCAAGTCTCTCACTATCTCCTCTTTTGAATCCTGCGTCCTGGAGCAACATGAAATGCAGCCGCCCTCTAGTCCGCCATCTTGAAACCCCTCTGTAGCTTGTTAATGTATATAATTTAAGTAAATCTGCATTCCAAAGATAAGAGAATCTTATGAATGTTCAAGAATAATAAGCAAGCCACCACAAAGGGAAGCAATGGTCATGTTCAGCAGTCCCATATTCCTTCAAAGCAATGGCTATTACAGAAGACAGAAGCAAGATTAAGACTGTTGGTACCCAAAAGTGTGGTCCATGGACCAGCAGCACTAGCAACACCTGGGATTAGAGATGCAGTCTTGGTGGCTGCTCCACACCTATTGAATCAGGTTCTGCATCTCGACCAGATGTATAGATGATTCTTCTGCATATTAAAATTTAAACATTAGTCTATACAAGAAAAGAAAAATGTGATGTACTTTTAAAAACTTAAACAAAGGAGACAGGCTAGGACAAAACAACCAATTAACATTCTCAGATTTGAAGGAACCAAAGCCGTGCTTCTCAACCCAGGCAGCATCTTTGAGCTTTACTTGAAACTTAATTTTTCAATTTTTATTTATTTATTTATTTTGCTCCTAAGAGAACCTGTTCAGGTAATATCTTTGAGTTTAGAGATATTTGTTTGCACTTTAGAATTACTTGAGGAAATTTTTCTTTAATACTATTGCATGGATTCCACCTTCAAAGAATCTGATTGAGTGGTCTGGAATGATGCCCAGAAGTCATTAAAGTCTGCAGCCAAGGGTGAGAATCACTTAGCCAAGGGAAACCACATCCATGAACACTTTTTAAAAAATTACAAAACAGATGAACACCAGACAACAAAGAAATGAGTCAAAATTAAGAACTTAGGAATGAAAAAAACTGGTTAAGATGAAATTATTGAAGCCATTTAAAAATAAACTACAACTAAATAAACTGAGAATTTTGGTTGATAAATACAGGATTGAGACCTTAAAAAACAAATATACTATTGTCTCCCCTTACATTTCTATTAATAATTGATGCACTCTCCCACCAAATCAGTCATTTTGAAGGTTTTTACATCACGGGTTCTCCAAGTTTCAAAAACCTGATCTTGTTTCACGTTCCTTCTTCTTGCTATCTCACCACTGGGAGGCTTTCCATCAGACCGAAGACTTGACAATGGAAATGACCTTGCCAGTCTGCTCTCAAACTGGGTTTCTAAAAGGGAATCAGAAATGTGGGTTAGGAGATGACCAGGGAAAGCCTTGTGTGTGCTATTGGATGGAACTCAAGAGATCAAATGCGAACTCATCGTATTTATATATCTGCACATCTCCCATCTCCCTGGGGCCCTGCCTTGCAGATCATAGCATTTCAGCTGCCTCAACCTCTGATCTCTTTCTCTTTGACTCCAAAGCACCAACTGCCGTGTTCTACTTGGATTCTGGATTGCTACACTGCAGTCAGGAAAGTTCCCCAGGCAGAGAGCCAGGGTTGTCATGAGGCTCACCTCTTAGGTTTCCCCGCCTTCAGGGATAGATTTCAGTCTTGTGTTGCCTGCTCTGCCTTGTGTTGCTTATTCTCCAATGTCTGATGACACTTGCCTTAGATATTTTGTTCAGTTTTACGGTTAAGGTAAAAGGGCACTAGTCTATAAGAAGTTAGCTAGGCCTCGAGTTCAAGATACTCCATTATAGACAAAAGTGGACATGCTGGGCTATATATGATAATAGTATTATATTCTTGTTAAATTTCCTGAGCCTATTATTGTACTATGGTTAGAAAAGAACTCTATATGGAATATTTGGGATAAAGGGTTTTGAGTCTACAACTCAGTCTTAAATGGTTCAGTCAAAATATTAATACAAATACTAATAATATATAAATGCATATTTTATGGGAATAAGAGATATCGGTAAAGCAAATATGGAAAATGTTATCAATGGTGAATCTAAATGAAATAAATATGGGTATACTTATGATGTATTGTGCTATTTTATGACTTTTCTCTAAGTTTGGAATTTTATCAAAATAAAGATAAAATAAAACATTCCCTTGAGCATAGACTACACTTACTGATTCACTTCCAATTAGATTATAGAAAGAAAAAATAGTAACTTTACAGTGGAGAAACCTGGCAGGCACCACCTTAACCGAGTGGTCAAGGCTGGCATCACCAGGGATGTGTCATGTGGGTATCATGTACCCGAGGTATTGTGCAATAAATGTGCTTCACCTCTGCAGTTTTCTCATCAGCAATGTATAACCCAAATTAAGAACTAATGGGTGTCCTTAGTAAACCTTTCCTTAAATACCCTTCCAAATTGGGTATTAGCCACCTTACCTTGTTTCTACCTAGATAAGTGGCATCTGCCTCTTAGTAAAATGAGGATGACCTAAGTTTATAGATTTACTTGAATTTTGTAGTTCAGAGAAATTGATGACATATTTATAATATAGTGGTATTTCTTTTTATGTGTAGTCCTGTTTTAATATAAATGCCATTCATAGCATTCGAATGACATTTAGGGAATTTCTATTTAATATTAATTGTATTTATACACATTTTTATACATACACATGTATACTTCTTGTCATTAAGAAAGGAAGTAAGAAGACATTTTCCATTAAAAAATACATCCAGCTCCTTAGAATTGTTTTATGCCATTAAGAAGGCAGTGGTAGGAGTGTGGGCCCTGGAGATTGATTGTCAGGTTCATCTATTGGGTTCAGCAGGAGAACCTTTATCATAGGATATTCTGAGTATTGACACATAGGGATGCATTAGATTTGGAGAGAACTGCCCACAGGGTACAGGAAGAAGTTATCACAGGCCTGACGTGACAAGAAATTCTGAAAAATATTAGTTGTCATTCTGTGATTGTCTGTCTATTACTTTCACATCTTGTTTGCTCAGATCCAAGAATTACTGGATTCATGATCCTTGTATAGAGTGTGTTCCCTCCTCCAGTCAGCTGACCAAGAGAAAGGGTTGCAAGTGCACAGCATGGATGCTCATTCTCCACTGGTGAAGATCGGGGCAACTTTCATGAAGAGGGGCCTGGATACTGGGAGGATTGCCCTGGCACAACTAATGCCTTATGTACATGCTGTATTGCATTTGAGGCAGACACTGACCATTGGAGAGGTTGGGTAATTCTGAATTAGATTTTTTTAAAAAGTTGCTTGTTTTCTTCCTGTGTAACTCTAATAAATTCCAAATATGAATGGGAACTGACCTCTCATTACTGGCTTTGAAGTTGGCAGAAGGGGGCCAATGCTCAGAAAGGCTGGAGTCCTTTGGAAGTTGGAACAACCTTCAACTGACAGGCCCCAAAGAGACAGGACCTCACTCTTACAAGGCTTGGATCCTGCCAACTACAGGAAAGAGTAGGAAACAGATGGTTCCCTAGAGCCTTGCAAAGGATCGCAGACTGCTGTTACTGTGATGTTAGTTTATGTGACCCACCCTGGCCTTCTGACCTACAGAATTATAAGATAATGAATTTGAGTTGTTTTATACATGATGTGTATATGGGAGTTCATCCTACATATATAAACCCTTAAGTTTATGGCAATTTCTTATAGCTTATAGAAAATTAATATAGTAGTCCCATTGAGAAGGTGAAATTTTAGCAAAGATTTGAAGGAGGTAAAAGGGAGCTATGGCAAGATCTGGGGGAAGAGTATTCCAGTACAGAGAACAGCATGTGCAAAGATCCGGAGGGAGGAGTATGTACAGCACCTCCAAAGTTCAGGGAGCAGTCAGGTCAGTATGCTTCACATAGAGTTCTCAACTCCATGTTTTATATACGTAACTATATATAACGGAAGAGATCCAGAGGAGAGGAGGTCGGTACAGGAGGGTCACCTTCTCTATTTTGAAATAACACTGATTATACTTCCTACCCAAACTTGGAGGAAGAGAACCACCTTGACCGTTTTCTGATTGAGAACTAAGGTATTCAGTCCACTGTTCCTTATCACCCATTCTGCTGCCCACAGGGGTAATTTTGGAGCATCCTCACTGGCTGGTTCACCAGTAAGGCCCACTTTCATGCTATTCTGTTGGCCTGATTAGACATCTCCAGTCTGCCTAGTTTCCAGGAACTGGTTATCAGACCTGAAGTGTTGGCTGGCCATGACTCCTGCCACCTTGAAGGGTAGCATGGCTATATTACTTCATGACCAGCAGTCTTTCTTGTGCCTGCCTTCTGAATTAGGATTCTTTTTTCTAGAAAGTTGGTTGTAGCAAAAACCTTGATGAGCTACTTTTCTTAGGATTTAGCATCATCCTGCAAGATGTCTCAACTCCCCACGTTGTTGGGTTTAAGTCATTTTATCTTTCTGATTGTTGGGAATATGTATTTCAGCCCATGTGCTTGACTATCTTTTCATCTGTTAAGCTCCAAAGCACTGTCATCAAGCATTGAAGATCGCATTGCACTATTTTTGTCCTTTCAATTTTTCAATCTGGATCTACCAAAAATTACAGTTTATCTGAACATTGATAGTTTCTGCATGCGTGGTTGGTTTGGAATGAATGACCCCTTCTTTCTTTTCATGGTAGGTGAATTTGATCTCCAGTTTGCCCAGAGAACAAAATAATGGAACTGGAATAGGGCAAAAAAAAAATGTCTCCTAATTTCTACTTTTGAATTTTCCCCCAAAATCTCCACTTGAAATACTTCTGATCTACTCACATTTATTTTTTCTGTTTGTGAAATTATATTGATGTCCTTGGTGGGTCCTGGTTAATTATTAATCCAAGTATCCCATGTACCTAGCACCATGCCTGGGATTCAGTAAATATTTTTAAAAATTAATTAATTCATCCATCCACTTCTAAAATTTTTCTCCAAGAATAGAAACAGGTAAATTTTGGTGTTGTGAACAATTTATTATGTAGTTGAAAAAAGTGTTACATTACCTTTTACTTCATGGTTGAAAATATTTTTGAGGAAGTTTCATCTCAAGAGACCAATAGACTATATTTATTAAAAATTAATAGTAAACCCACTGATTAAAATTAAATTTAAAAAGTGAACTTAGAGGAATAAATTGGTGAAAGATTTTGTTATATTTTGTGACTAGAAAAAAAAATGAAGTCTTTTGAGGGATATACTCAGTGTCTTGTGAAAATGTGGTAAATAGGTACAAGTAACTGATCCTCAAACTCTTTTTCCTCCAGTAGCTGAGGTCTCTGGTTACAAATATTCCCTGAGTTCTGGAAGCTTCTTTGGAATTCCTACCAGACTTGTGAGGCCAGAGGATACATGTTTCAAGACCACCAGTGAACTTTGGCAGAGTTCCATAGAGGTCATTTCCTTTCTTACACTGCACCATCCCTTAAAGGTTCAGCTACCCTGCCATTCCAGACTTCTAAAGCGTACAATAAGCCACAGGTTACTAGATACAAGTCATGCAGTATGTCTGCAATGACATTTTTCTTAAAATGCATGCTTGTCTTCCAGACTGCTCTAACAAAATACCATAGATTTAAGTGTCTGTGGATTAAGCATTCAGATGTTGATTTGTCACGGTTCTGGAGGTTGAAAATCTGAGATCAGGGTGTCAGCAGGGCTGGTTCTTGGTGAGGACCCTTTTGGAGTTGTAGACTCTTTGCATTGTGTTCTCTCTCGCTTGTTGAAAAAGGGTGAGTGGTGAGCTTGGTGGGTTTTTTGATGTTGTTGTTTGTTTTGTTTTTTGGTAGGGGGTACTTGAGATTGAACCAAAGGGTGCTCTACCACTGACCTACAACTGAGCCCTTTTATTTGTTATTTTGAGATAGGGATAGGGTCTCTCTAAGTTGCCCAGGATGGCCTTGAACTTGCCCTTGGGACCTTCTTGTCTCAGCCTCCTAAGTTGATGGAATTACCAGGTGTGTAGCACTACTCTCAGCTTCTTTGGCCTCTTATAAACATACTAATCCCCTTCTTCAGGGCTCTACTCTTATGGTCTAATTATCTCCCAAAGGACACATTTCAAAATACCATCACACTGGGTATTAGACTTCAGCATATGAATTTGTGAGGGACACAAACATTCTGCTAACAAAGGGTGATGGAAGGTTTTCATCTTTTGATCTCTTTCTGGCCCTTGGCATCTTAGACAGATAGTATTTGCTTATTAAACCTGGGAAGATTTCCATGTAGCACTGGCATGTTGCTTTAAGGACATATTTAGACTCAAATGTGCTATCTCCAATATTTAATTTCTACAGAGGAGACAAATCAGATTATACAAGTCCTACATGTCATGTAGAATGCATAAATGCAGAAATCAGGATGCAAGTTATCAACAGATAATTTTATCATGTAAAAGCATGAAAAGAAGCATGATTTTGCATGCTGTTTGGACAGAGAAAGCAAAGGGAAAAATAGGCTAAGTTCTGATCATAGAACTCTACCCCTTAAGCTCTGAGCCTAGTAGAGCTCACCCCATGCTATTTGAATATTCCTGCTATAAATTCTACTTAGATTCAGAAGACCTGAAGTTCAAATCCTGGCTCTACTAGCTAATTCTATAAACTTGGAGAAACCACTTGCATATGTTTTGATGAGTTTCCTTCTCTGTGTAATGGGGATGGTGATGAAATAAGGTGTGTACTAGCCGCTGTGGGGGTCAGAGCTTTGTGAATGCTAAAGCCCTAAACAAATATTTGCTGTAATTGGTTCCTAGGAAATAGAGTAACACAGAGGCCAAGAGCTCAGAATCTGAAACAAGATAGCCTGTTGAGTCTCACTCTTCAGTTTTGTGACCATAAGCAAGTTATTTCTCCAGATTTATGTTTGTCTATAAAGAGGGTGATTTTAACGAGAATAGCATCCTTGTTGGATAGTTACAGGGATTAAATGATGTAATGTAAAACCTTGTATTTCCATGTCTTTCCGAGTGAGTGAGTTCAGGGATCATGCAATACTGTGGAGAGCCCACAAGGAAGGAAGACAAACATAGCTTCCATTCTGCGTAGTGAGCCAGCATGCCCTGCAAGTCAATCTAGAGTGGCATTCCCTTTTTATGACAATGGCCTCCTATGAAATATGGTGGACTTGACCTTCCTGGTCTCTCCAGACAATGTGATCAACTTTTATCCACCACTCATTCACTTCACTGATAGGTTGCAAAACTAGTTTTCTTGGTATCTTGCCATCTAATCAGTTCCCACCTGCATTTTTTTCTGGGTCAGAGGATCATGAGTTCTTGGGTCAATAGCTGTCTATCAGGAAGTTGCTTTGCTAATGAGATCATTCACAATTTCTTCAGGAACTTCAATATGTTTGCTGCTGGGTAACAAACTCTGATAACTAATGTCTGAACAAATCTTCAATTTTTCTAACTAGAGCAACCAAATTATAGCTTAGTTAGGAATATCCCAAGATCGCCAGGCTGTCAAACACTCTTAATGGTGCTAGGACTGGTTGGTGTCTCTTCTACACTTAGAGCATGGAAGCACTAAGCAAGTAATTTGTTGTGCAGTCAGGTCAAGGCAGTCCTTCTAGCATTAAGTAATTGCTCCCACGTACAGGTTCCATGTCTCTGGTATGGAAAAAAGACATAACGACTATTATTTGCCTTGCGTCTCTTACTATGTATGCTGGGCACTTTTTCTAAGCACATAACATGTACTACTTCATTTAATTTGAGGTAAATGCTACCATACAAGGAAATCCAGGAGCTAAGATGTTAAGCAACTAACTCTCCTAAGATATTTTGCCTTTTGCTATTACAAAGGGGGCAGGGGGTAGGACATCACTGTAGAAACATTTAATGTTTCTAACAACTGCGGAGAACCATTGTTTTCTATTATTAAATTTACTTTGAAAAATTTGATTGCAGATAACTATGAAAAAGGCCTTTTAAACCTGCATTTATTTAACAGTTATGTAATTCTGATTCTTAAAATGTATATTTGGGTCAGAAATAATTAGAATCTCAGTATATCTAATGTGAACTTTTAAAAATATTTTAGTGTGCTTTTTTTTCTCTTGCATATCTACTCTAATTTGGCTTATTGGAAACTAAACTGCTCAGTGTAGATAGAAAACAAATTAAATGCTTCCAAAATATCCAGTTGACAGCGTCATTGAGTCAATTGTGTTGTCACTATTAAATATCCACTGTCCCCTTGCCCCACAGAGAGATTTTCTTTAGTGTACAGTTATTTGGGTGTTATTTAGACATTACCTATTTAACAGCAAAATGCCTAAACTTAGTAGGTACTTAGTAATACTTCATGAATTAAATAACTAATTAATATATACATTTGATAATACTAATAGCCACATCACATGAGAATTCTCAGTTCACAACTATCTTTAAACTATTAATCAGAATAAAATTCATTTCATGGGACTATGAATATTTCTTGTTCCTGGTCATCTCTTCCTGTTTAAGTGGAGGAGTGGGTGGGGAGGGAGAGAGGAGTGGTGAGAGGGCACGTGTGGAAGGGGACCCCTGGAACGTCAACTCTCAAGCCTATAAGATCTAAAGCCCTATTTTTATAACAAAAATTTCACTAGCCTGAAACAAAATTTGTAGAAAATATATTCTGTATTACACATGATTATAAAAACAATATAATGCCTTAATTTTAATATAAAGAAGAAGGGCTTGGGGTGTAGCTCAGTGGTGGAGCACTTGTTTTCTTAACACATTGCAAGACCCTGGGTTTGACCCCCAACATCATCAAAACAAGTAAACAAACAAACCCAAAAAACCTAATATAGAGGAGAAATTAAAGGAAAGAAATACATATATTTAAGCATGGACATGCACAGATATAGCTATACCATAAAACATAGTGAAGTAGAGCAACGCATAGAGACTGATAATATACTAAATTTAAGAGATAAAGAAATCTTCAAGTTGATTCTTCTTTATGTATTTGATATTTTGAATAAAGACTAAAAGTGATATTAAAATGTACCCTTAAAACCACCACGAATCAAGAGCTACAGATGCTGGTGCCTGTGTGTCTACTGGTGGCTCAGTTTCACAAGCTGAGAGGCTGCTGGTGACAGGAACTTCAAAGATGGGTAAAAATTTCTGCTGAAGTCCTGGATGAGATGAAGTATGAACTTTCCTCACCTCACCTGGAGGCTCTACTCCTGGAATACTCAATTTTATTAAAAATATGCTAGAAATAATTTGTGCTTATATGTAAAATGGATGGGGCATTAAAAGTTGTAAGAGACATAGGACAATCATTTTTCATTGTTTGGGATTCATCTATGTAACATCTCTGTCTCCTCACTGTATTTTACATTTTGTATTATTTTTGATTGACAAATCACAATTGTATACATTTATGGGGTACAATGTGATTTTTTCATTTATGAATATATTATGGAATGATTAAATAAAGCAGATTAATTATCTATCACCTCACTCATCAATCATTGTGGTGAGAACTTTGAGATTTACTCTTTTCCATTTTGAAATTTACAATAATGCAATAGATTAACTAAGGTCATCCTGCTGTGCAGTAGGTCTCAAAATTTACTCCTTCTGTTTAACTGAAGCTTTGTGCTCTTCGACAAACATCTCCTCAACCCCTCCACTTATTCCACCTCCCTCTAGCCAATGGTAACCATCATTCCTCGTCTCTACTTCTATGAGTTCCATTTTTCTTAAATTCTACACATAAATGAGATCACGTGGTATTTGTTTTCCTATGCCTGGATTATTTCACTTAGTATAACATCCTCCAAGTTCATTTGTGTTGTCACAAATGACAAAAATAGTATTCCACTGTGTGTGCATATATCACATTTTCTTTCTCCAGTCATCTGCTGATAACAATGAGGTTGATTCCAAATCTTGGCTATGGTGAACTCTGCTGCAGTGAATGTGAGAGTGCAGCTACTTCTCTGACACACTGATTTCCATTCCTTTGGATATATATCCAGAAGTAGCATTGCTAATTCATACAGTGGTTCTATATTTAGTTTGTTGAGGAACCTCCACACCTTTTTCCATAATGGCTGTACCAATTTAAATTCTTATCAGCAATGTGCCAGGATTCTCTTTTCTCTACATCCTTGCCAAGATTTATCTTTTATCTCTTTCACAGCAGTCACTCTACAAGTTGGAGGTGATATCTCACTGTGGTTTTAATGTGCATTCCCTGATGATTAGTGATGTTGAGTTTCTTTCTTTCTTTCTTTCTTTCTTTTTTTTTT
This sequence comes from Sciurus carolinensis, assembly GCF_902686445.1. Lineage (NCBI taxonomy): Eukaryota > Metazoa > Chordata > Mammalia > Rodentia > Sciuridae > Sciurus > Sciurus carolinensis. The sequence continues at coordinate 92,186,358 of NC_062216.1, read as the reverse complement.
TTTTTTTTTTTAGGGAGAGTTACTGGGTATTGAACCCAGGGGCACCTTAGGGCTACATCCCCAGTCCCTTTCCCCCCCCCCACATTTTATATTGGTGCATAATAGTTATATATTATGGTATGAATTACTATTACACATTTGTGCATGAACACAATATAACAATATAATTTGGCTAATATCACTCCCCAAGACTTTCCCCCCTCCCCAGTCCTTTTTAATTTTTTTTTTTTTTTTTTTTTGAGACAGGGCCTCACTGTTGCTGTGACTGGCCTGGAACTTGAGCTTCTCTTACCTCAGCCTCCTGAGTCTCAGAGCCTACAGGCATTTGCCACTGTGCCAGGCAAAAGAAATTTTAAAAATTAAGTTGTGCCAGAGAGTCTGGAATTCACAGCGGCAGTTTCTTAGCATATTGTTTCATAGAATGGTCAGTCTACTTTTTATAAAAAATATTTTATTTGGAAATACTTGGTGAAATAAATAAGTCCGACTCATATGTAGGATGCTGCTATTCTTACCTTTGTACTGAGTTAACTTTCCATAGTTTGCAAACATACCCATCCTTGCCAACTATCTCTTGAGGAGTCAGAGTTCTAGATTCTTGTTTATGCTTAACACATTCTAGTTCTTCAATAATTCAGGCCAAGTTTAGTGAGTGGGTGTGTATTTTGTAATGATTTGTTAATCTCTTGCCTTGGTAGTTTCCCTCTGAAATCATCCTCTATAAATTACAAAATAGATGCTTAGTGATCTCAGTGAAATGAGTTTTTCCTTTTGATCAAATTCATAATAAATAAAAAATGACCAGTCAGTACTAGGCTGTACAGAAAACTAAGTTTAAAAAGATCTTTCACACTAGGTGAATTGTCACTCCAGAAATGAGAATGAGGCAAAAGTTGGTAAAATATGTTTGCTGCTATTTCTTTTTTTGACAAAGAAGCACCTTAAGTCTTTGGAGTAACCCATTCTCTTTCACAAACACTGCAGCAAAGTAAATTAATGTAAAGCTTAAAAGCAATCTTCTTACGTAATGAATATGTCTTCATTTTCTCAGGGTATTTTCAAGGAAGGGTGCACTCTAATACAGCAGTTTTGGAGCCCGGGAGGGTTGACAGACGGTAGCTGCTGCCCCCTAGTGTAAGATGCATTGTTACTGCAGACACTGGGTTTGAAATAGTCTAACCCCACCACCAAAGAGTGGGAAATATCTTGGGGTGTTTCGTTTTAATGATAAAGGTAATTGAGAAAGGTTATATTATTCCTTCAGAATAAATCCCTTAGAAGATTCTTTTTTTTTTTTGCAGAAATAGTAGTTTGATGTTTTTCTATCATTGCTTAAAGTTTGACTTTCTCATTGTTTTCTGCTTTTTCCACTTTTGGACTGGTCACATAATTTGCAGGACCCAGTGTTCAATGAAAATGTGGTATTTCTGTTCAACAAACAGAAAAAAGGTTCCACTAAAGGAAAGAAAATATCTTTTCCTTTCCTCTGCAGTCTCTCCTGATTTGTCATGGTGTTTTAAAATTTGCTATTTCGTGTCATTTCAAAGAAGAATTAAAAATTTTAATTATTAGCATGAGATTTTGCCATTTATCTTTATGTTCTATAATGCCATTTAGGGTAAATGTAAGGGAAAGTGTAATTTGTATTAAATGTAAATATAATGTGTTTTGGAATTATCAAAATTACACAATTTGTGTTTGTGGCTCTCATTGTGCATATGTATTTCATTCTTAACAGAACATTGAAAATCCTGCACAAAACTACTTCAGCTGTTATTAGTCCACTTCTTGATTTATGCTCATTGGGCCAATACTCTCTACCTCTTGATGAATACAGAAGAACTGAAAAAAGAAGAAGAAGAAGAAGAAGAAGAAGAAGAAGAAGAAGAAGAAGAAGAAGAAGAAGAAGAAGAAGAAGAAGAAGAAGAAGAAGAAGAAGAAGAAGAAGAAGAAGAAGAAGAAGAGGAGCAACAACAACAACAACAACAACAACAACAACAACAACTGAAAGGCCAGGGGTTGCCCCATCCATCCTCCCCTTTGCTTCTGTGTTAAAATTTTCAGCACAAGTGGTTGGTTAAATAACAGGAGGAGGAAAGGATGTGCAGGATTTCTTGATCCCTTCTGTTTCTTAGAACACCATTTTCTTCTATCTGTATTAGAAGATAACTGTGGCTTGAAAGTTATGAATGACCTCTCCAGGTTCTCTGCTCCTGCTTTCTCAGATGCAGATGTAACACACTAACTAGTATTTGATTCGAGTCTTACTAAATTCCCTCACACTGTGGGCCCACTGGGTTTCTATGTTCCCAGGTCATTGTGAATTCTATGCAGATGGGGAGGTAAGGAATGGTGGATATGCAGATCGCATGGGACTCTTCTGCTCACATGCCTACTCCATTAACCCATTGGACCTCACTTATAAAGCACATATTAAAAATTAAAATGTTTCAGAATTTCATGGTAGTGGCCACAGAGTATAAGCCAACCACAGGACCCTTTTGAGTTTAGGACCTGGACAACTACAGATTGCATGCCCACAAAGTTGGCCCTGTACAACTTGAGTCAATTCCACAAAAGTACAACCAAAATCTGTTTTTGCTTGTTTGGATTTCTGTTAGTTTCAAAGAATAATTCAGACTCTTTGGAACAACATGGAGGGAGTTTCCTCAGAGTAGCCACTGGTCAACAGTCAGGCAATAGGTGAGAGATTCTATTGCTGGCGCCACATGATTATGTCCTGGCCTCCATGGCATCTTGATTTGCACTCTGGTTTGAGTTCGGAGTGCCATCATTTTGAGGTGGGATAAATATCATTAATGTGAGAATCGTGCAAAAGTGTTTGCTACATCTAGTGTGCTATGTGTTAGTGGTCTAGAAAACTGGAGAGTATTTCCTGTAAAGAAACCAGAAACAAGTTTTTGATTCCTCAATATAAATATGTGGCAAGAGGCAACATTAAGTTCACTTTGAAAACTTGGTAGTAGTTAAGAATAGACAAGTTCTAGGTTTCCTTCAGCTTAACTTTTTTGAAAAGGATGACAAAGTATGCCTTCTAGGAGAACTGGTTTTTAGTTAAAAATTTATAGATTAATTTTATCAACAATTCAATCACAATGCATTTGCTCAGTGAGTGGCAACCTTGGAGGATATGCTGTGTGAACCCTAGGAGGAGGGGGTATAAGGGAGCAGGTAAAGTTCCTGCCTTCTGAACACTGTGGTTCGGAAGATCCAAACAATATTCATTCAATAATCAGAAAAACAGTATAAGATACAATTTAAAATTTGCATTAGTCTAGTAATAAAATTCTATTCTTGTGATTTAGATAAAAATATCTTAAAGACCTGTCTCAGTTCCCTGTGCCATCTGGTAGTATCCTGAACCTAATTTGATCTTTTCTGGATGAGCAGCACTACCTGACATTAGCTTATTATGACTTTAAATTATTTCCTCTCCCCTTCTTTGTCCTTCTTCCCTGAGATGGTTAATTCTATGTAAGCTTAAGTGGCTTACAGGTGCCCAGATATTACACTAAATAGTGTTTCTGGGTAGGTCTTTGAGGGTGTTCCTGGATGGAATTAGCATTTGAGCAGTGGATTGAGTAAGAGGATTGCCCTCCCCAAGGTGGGTGGCACGATGCCAGATGCCATCCACTGAGGGTCTGAGTAGACTAAAGGCCTGAGAAAGGGAGAATTCAGCTCTCTACCCTATTCTTGACTGTGACTCTGTCCTTCTCCTGTCCTCAGACTGGAACTTTAACCATTACCACTCCTCAGACTTTCAGACTTAGACTGGACTATATACCAATAGCTTTTCTGTCTCAAGATTGCTCATGGCAGATTGTGAGACTACTTGGCATCCATGATCACATGAGCCAATTCCTTGTTATAGATTTTTTTATAGAGATGCAGATACAGATATATCCATCTTCTATCATACTATCTAATGTTCTTTCTATCAATCATACTATCAATTGTCATACTATTTAGCATTCTTCTTATCTACCTACCTACCTACCTACCTACCTACCTACTTACCTACCTATCCAACCACCTTTCCATTTATCCTATTGGCTCTGTTTCTCCAGGGAACTTTCACTAATACTTCCTCCAACATATTTCCTGTTCTCTTCCCTGAGTGTAGCTTGTTCCTTCTCTGAATGACCAGTAGATCCATTTCTACCAGATCTACTCTCCATTCCTTCCTTTGTTGTCTCTGATCTGTTAATGAAATCTATAGAAGGCATTTGCGCCTGAGTAGTTACTGTTTCTGGAGCTCTTTTTTCCTTTATGTAGATCCCTATTTCCAAGCGGTATCATTTTCTTTCTGTCTGAAGAATTTCCATTCACATTCCTTGTAGTACAGGTCTCTGGTGATGAATTCTTTCTACTTTATTTCACTATGGTTTTCAAAAGAATAATGATCTTCAAAATCATCCAGATATGAGATTCATTTTTTAATGTATATGCCTTGTTTTTGAGTTTGTATTTTGATCTTGTGTCCTTGGCCCAGTTAATCTACCACCATAGAACCAAAGTAGACATGGCTGAACACATGTTTGAATCTCCTACAGTGGATTTTGCTTCATTTCCACTGGTCTTAATGAAGATATAAAGTCCTTCCTTTTTAACAATTATTGAAAGCATTGTAAAATAAAACCATAAGTCTAAGCCATGGATCTGTAAACTGTAAGAGTTAGAAAGAACCCTAGAATTATGTAGTCCAATCCCTGCCATGTCTCCTTGTGTGCATCAGACGAGGAAGCAGATTTGCAGATGAGGAAGCAGAGACAATTGTGTAAGAATTAAGTTCGTTTGCCACAGAAGCCATGACTTATGTTTAAAAATCATGTTCCTTTGATTAGGTTATTTATCTACTACCAGGGAGTATATATTAGTAACTTTTGGCATAGATCAGGAATGAAGAAAAATAATCTGGGAAGGGGATAGAGAAGGAATACAATTTTTTAAATTTAAAATATGAGCACTGTCATGGTTTGGATGTGAGGTGTCCTCCAAAAGTTCACGTGTAAGACAGTGCAAACAAACTTATGGGTGAAATGATAGGGTTACAAGAGGCTTAACACAATCAGTGAATTTGTCCTCTGATAGTGACTAACTGGATAGTGACTATCCAGGTAGAGGCAGGTATAAGTATAGGCAGGTAGAGTGTGGCTGGAGGAGGTGGGTCCATGGGGATGTGCCTCTGGGGTTTATATTTTGTCCCTGGAGAACGGAACTCTCTGCTTCCTGGTGGCATAGTTCCAATTGCTTTCCTCTGCCACACCCTTCCACCTTGATGTTCTGCCTTACCTCAAGCCCTGAGGAATGGAGTCAACCATCTCAGAGAACTGAGACCTCTGAAACTGTGAGTCCCAAAATAAACGTTTCCTTCCCCAAATTGTTCTTGCCAGGTCTTTTGGTCACAGTGATGAAAAAACTGACAAAAAACAAGCACAATGTCGTTGTCTTTCATGGAAGATCTGTATGTAATCACTGATCTCTGTTTAAGAGAATATGGCAATACTGCAAAACCAAAAACATGACCATTGGAAAGCACAGAACACAAGGTAGGAAATAAAACAAATGCATAACACTTTGAAAAAGAGCAATATATATTAAAAGAGAAGGGTGACCTAGGAGTTAGAAAAAGGTGACGAATTTTCAGAGCTGGAAGAAATTTTAGTTATCATCATGGCCAGTCCTCTATTTACAGTAGATTATGCTAAAGCTCAGAGGAGGCAAATGGCTTCTTGAGGCCACAGAGAAACAGCAGGTCAAACCTAGAACCTGGTTTATTTTTCACTACAGCTCTTTCTGCTCTTTAACCTAGAGTGTTCCAAATGTTTGATTCTCTTTGACATGGGGGAACGAATGAGAATATAGACTTGGGGTAATGATTCAGAACTTAGGAGAACAAGAAGGTAATTTGATATACATGCCAAAGTTATTTTTTTGATAAATTAAAATCAATGCATGAATATCCATAACAGTCCTCCCTCCCTGCCAGTCTGAAAGTCTTCCAAGCATCAGAGTTTCTCAGTGTAAATAGAAATTTTCTTAGTGAAATTTAGTAGCATGAATACAAATCCTGAACTTTAAACAGGTTGGAATTTGTGGGCTAATTACTGGTAACATGTGGTATCATGAATCAAGGACTGATTCTATACAGACTGAAGGAACCTAACTTCAGGGAGCTGTGGATACAAGAGCCAAAATAGAGTTCTCCTGCAGAGGGCATAGGATGACCAGGCAGTGACGGCGCTGCTGTGGAGCAGTGGGAGATCCAGAGTGGGGAACCCCTTTCCAACCCTCTCTGTGGGAGAAATGCAGAAAGCCAGGGGCAGCTGGAGAAGGAAGACAGGGTGTCAGGTTTTAATTGTGTCCTCTGGGCAGGCAAACCTCCCAGCTCTTTCTGCACACATTGTGCTGCGGCCCTATTTGGAGAATACTAGGCTTTTTCTAAATCAAACAAAAGGTCGACAGAGGTTGAGGAAAGTTTCTCTGAGTTGTGATACATAGAACGAAGAAGTAATAGAATTATTAAAAATGACTTTGAGTCATTCAATTTGAGAATTTACTTTGATGATATTATGAGGTGAAGTAAGATAGCTAAACTAATTTCTATTTGGGCAAGAATGTGTTCATTCCATTTATCTTAAATTAGAGATATTAAGCCTAATGGACTTTTGAAGAAAGAAATAAGAGGGAGCTATGGGCATGGAAGTGGGGGGGAGGCAAGCAGATATGGCAGATGGGGTGAACATGTAGAGAAGTGTGAATCCAGGCAAGAGAAGGGAAGTTGAAGCCAAGCACCCCTGGACTTTGGAAATGGATCTGAAGCTTGGAATGGATGGATCGAGGGCTGACTTCAGATTTTATCACCCAGGTATCTGGGCAAGAGATGAGATTGCTGCATTAGGAATGGGAGGTGATCCTGAATTGGATCCACTGAGAGATACAAATAGCATACATCTCCAACTTGAGTGTTCATGTACTAGAGTCCAGGATGTACACAAAGGTGGAGGAGAGGCGAGGTCAGACCTTTGAACACAGCAGCACCCTATGCTCCTTCTGGGGGCAAGACCATGGGCCAGATGTTAAGACCTTACACATTCCAACTCAGGAAGTGGGACCTGGGTAAGGAGGTGCTGAGTGCATAGTCACGAAGTCTACACCAAGCATTGGCAAACAACAGCAGGTCAAGGTGGACCAGGTCATGGCAATGTGTCATTGTCTCTTGCCTGCCTCCTCTAGAACCAGTGCTATTGCCAGGGGACTGAAGTCTAGGAAAGAGAATAGAAAGTCACCGGGAGAGGAGGATGGGCAGGCTGTGGAGTCAGTGAAAACAGGCTGTTATCTCAGTTGTTAGTGATTTGACTTGGGCAAGGAGTCTTTGTCTTCTCCTAAGCCATATGGGATTCATTCACTCATCTTTTCATTTAATTCATGTTTATTGAAGGAATGTTATATACCAGGGCCTGGAATAATACAGGGGTGAACAAAACAGACAAAATCCTTGTTCTTGTGGCAATAACAGAATAGTGAAGTTGGATAGTAAATGACCAGAGAAATCATTGTACAATTATGATAACTGTGTCACAGAAGACAAAGGATGCTATTGCCATGTAACAGGTGAACCTAATCTGGGGATGGGGTGAAGGAAGGGAGGCTGTTAAGTAAAGATTTTGTTAGCTAAAGCCAGAAGGGATTGAGAATTGGAGGCATAGAGGCCTCTTGATGCCAGATCAGTCTTTAAAAGCCACAGGCAGACACCTGGACCAGGGCACCTGGCAGTGCAGGGCCAGAGCCCTAAGCCAGAGGAGGCTCTGTCTTGTCACACTGAGTGAATCCCCCTGTTAAATGAAGAAAGATGATTGACTTTTCTTCAGTCATATTACCTCATAGTTATCTGTTTCCCTTGCTGCCATATTGTAGACAATGTTCAGAGAAAAATTTTCAAGAGATTGAATTGACTGACAAATTTCAGTGCCTATCACATTTGTGATTTCTGTTCTTTATCTTCATGATCTTTGAAACTTTTATACTTACTGTCTTTGTTCCATAGAGTAATGGGGTGCTGAAGCTGGAAAAGACTTGGAAATCGGTTTACCTTAGCTCTTCATTAGACAAAAGTGGAAACTGAGGCCCAGAGAGAATCAGTAACTTGCCCAATATTACATGGCTCTTGTGAAATAGTGCAAACTTGGGTCTCCACACCCCTTTGTACTTTTTACTCACCATTTCGTTTCCTAAGACAGTTAGGAAATGGGGAATTTAAACAAACTTAAAGTTAACCTATTAGAAACCATTTCCACAATAATCCATCAGAACTGGATCACATCAGGCTAAGTTTATGACACCAAAATTAAACAGGCATAAATTCTCCACAGCACTCAGAGTTAAAGAAATGTCACATTTGTTCTCTTAATTAAATACTTTATCAGTTAATTTTGGGCACTTTCCCTTCCCTCCCCACCTCCCTATCTTTGGATGATACAAGAATCCTTGGATGGTAGTGATTCAGGGTCCTTCTCCTCAGCCTCTGTTATAGGAGAAGAATTCAGAGGCAGCAGACTGAGCAGCAGCTCTGTTCCCTCCTCCAGAGCGCTCCTGTGCACACATGCCCCCCACCAAGGCACACACATCCCCTACGCACTCCAGCATGAGAAAGTGTCCCCAGGCTGCCTCGATGCTTCAGAAGCACTGTGCACAAGGTTCTACAGCCCATACCCTCATCCTTCTGTGTCTTGGGTTATACCATCTCCAGGTGTGTATGACATCCCTCTCCAGTCCTCAGCCCCCAGATTCAATCTAGCTCATTCATTGTGTTCACTTATTATCTTTAAACCAAAATATCATCTTCAGGACAGTCTACTCCTGTCTCAAAATTTCCTTCATGTGCCCTAAATTGCTAAAAAGGCAGCAAGAGCTCAGGTGTTTGATTCCATCATGATCTCTGTTTTCTGGGAATGGGGACATGTTCTACAGGTCATGTGAACAAAATTCTCTAAAAAAAAAATCTGGAGGTACTAAAATCAAAATAAATTATTTTACTTAAAAAAGATATTGGTTAAATTTGTGTTCATGTCATCATATCCCCTAAGTACAATATTGTCCTATCTCCCTGTTGTTAGACAGTGACTGCTATGGTTAGTGTCTCTGCAGAATTCACATGCTAAAATCTTAACCCTAAGGAGATGGTATTCTGAAGTGGGGTCTTTGGGAAGTGATTAGTTCATGGGGAAGAACCCCATGAATGGAATTAGTGCCTTCTTAAAGAGGCCTCAGGGAGCTTGTTTGCTGTTCCACCATGCAAGGACACAGCAAGAAGGCAACATTATGAGCAATGGTCTCCAGACATCAAATCTACTGATACCATCTTTGACTCCTCAGCCTTAAGAACTATGAGAAATAGCTACTTGTTGTTTATGGTGTTTTGTTATCACAGCTCTAATGGACTATGATAGGAACCTTTCTCTCAATGCTTGTAGCTTCTGCTTTCTCATGGTCTCCCTCTCCAGTCTCTTCTGACTGGGGGCCTCATCATGGTAGGTGTTTCCCCAGCTCCTGACCTTGGCCCTCTTTGGTCTACACCAGTTAACTTGAATCTGCCTCTGATTAGCATGAGGAGGTACTCACTAGAATAGGAATTCTAACCCAGTAAATGGGGCCTTAGGTTCTCCCTGGGAGCTGCGAATGAATCATTGCTTTGAACTCTGTAGCCCCGGACAGTGAGAATCTTCTGGTGTGAGGGCATGCAGCGAACCTCCCATCTGCAGGTGACCACTGTTAATAGGGTAGATTCCATGCCCCACATGGAATTTATGAGTTCAATAGCTTTGGGTTCAAATGCCAGCTGCCCCTGGGTAGAAGAAATATAGGCGTGCTCATAGCCTTGAGGCGCCAGCTGCCACGAGCTAGAGAAGGTATTGCCCAGCTGATAAGCCCCAATTAGTCTGTTCCTGCTCACAACCTCAATTTGTTTATCTTGGAGAAGTTTTCTCACAATAAATCCTTTTGATGTTAAAACCCATATAACAAACGCATGGTGCTTCACTCTTGGTTCATCTAGACCCCATCAGGGCTGGTTCACCCACCTGGCTCTGCTTTCACCTATTTTCGTGTCTTGTCTTTATTTCTTATTCTCCTTATGTTTTCAATCTGCTCATCACCTGCACTTGGAGAACTGTTTTATGCTCTGTGGGTTGCAGCATAGATTCTGTATTTCTATCCAGTCCCCAGGTGACACCAGGATGCTGGTCCCCTCTCTGTAGGGTAACCAATGTCTATACTTCTCCCTGAGAAAGATTGTCATTTAAAAATATATTCGTGTGTATGTACTTAGAGGGTTCTCCTGCATTTTAAGTGGCTGACTCTCTATAGATATTTTCCATATGTCCATCTTCATTTGTGCTTCCTGAACAAACTTCAGACCTACACCTTCAAAAGCATTCTGGATATTGCAGTACACATCTTACAAGCATATCAGCAAGACAAGTGCCACACTTTACCCACCATCTTCTAAATATCTTCCTGCTTGGTTGGTAGCTCCTGGATCCATTAGTTTCGCAAAGTGGTAGAATTTCACTACCATCACCCCTCTTCAGGGTTGGTGAGGACAGAGGAGATTATCTCATGCAGCATTCTCCACTGACAGGAAAGCTGAAAATGAGAGGAGCTAAGTGGTTTTCCCAAATTACACAGTGAGAAGGTGGCACAGTAGGATTCCAATCAGGTTTTGCCAAAGGTTTTCCCACTGGAATGGTCTAATTTTTTTTTAACTACTTTGCTTAGAAATCTTGGAATGAACTGTGACTATTATCCCTTCATCCCCATAGATGGTCAGACCTAGGACTTTTATGGACATTCTTCCTGGAAAGCATCTCTGGAGTGCATTTAGCAATTCCCATTTCTCTGCCCCTGTTGGTTCATGCCTCTTCACTCTTGAGTGATTGTTAGAATTACCTTAGAGCAAGTCTCCCCCTCATCTCCACTCCTTGCATCCCCACTTCTTTACTAGCATTCCTATGCATAACTCCAGTATCTTTTCTAAGATAGATTACTGTAAGGGGTGATGAATATGTTAATTGATTTGACTCCTGAAATCACTTCACCATATATATGTATATCAGGATAAGTACATTATAATATGTTTAATACCTTCAATATATACAATAAAATTACTGTAAAAGGCAGAAAAGGTGTTTGATATAATATTTGGAGAATCTGAAAGGGTTGTATGGTGTATCTATATTTAAAAGTGCACAGTGTAGAAGCATTAGAAGTACAGAAGAATGACCCAAAAATAAATCCTGGGTCAGGACTGGGACTAAGACATATGAGGTATAATTACTTCTAAAAATACTAATAGAGATACTCTTTGCAGAAAACAGTTAATCTCATTCAAAAACACCCAGAATAATATTTGACCAAGTATCTGAGCATCCTGCGACTCAGGCAAATTAATGCATAAAATTCACCATTATAGTATACATTTGTAGATGTATAATAGCCATAATATTTAGATTACAATACATGTAACAAACAAATGAAATCCTTTCTTATTTAATACCATTGTGTCCACATTCACAGTATGAATCTCAAACCATTAGAATTGTTATATTGTTATTGCTATTTGATAATATCCCTCTTACTAAGAACACCAATAAACTTAAAAGATTTAGAAAGAACATGGAGAATCAACTCTTTATAGGGTTCTCTCTAAGCAAACCCACATGGAGGGCTTCCCCCTGCAATATGGTAAGTGGAGCTTCAAATGGAAGTCTGGGCAAGTTCTTGAACATTCATGTTACAGGAATAAGTTTGTTTATTTCTAACCATCATATTCCACAATAGTGGCTTGTTGCCTTGACAGTTTGTTTTTAAAATTTTTTATTGTTCATATTTAAGGCATGTAACATGATGCTATGATATACATAAACATAGTGCAATGATTACTTACAAGTAAACAAATTAACATAGCCATCACCTTCCACATGTACCTCTTTTTTTGTCTCTGTGCAGTAAAATCACCTAAAATATATTTATGCAATATTATTAACTATCATCCTCCTAGAGTACATTAGACCTCTAGAGTTATTCTCCCTAACTAACTGCAAGATTGTATTCTTTGCGGGCGATCCAAGATGGCAGACTAGAGGGTGACTGCATCTCCAGTTGCTCCAGAACCCAGGATTCAAGAGGGGGAGGCATTGAGAGACTCGGACTAAAATAGAGCCATGGGGTGAGTCTCCCCCACCGGGTGAAGCTTGGCCTGGGTGGCAGGCCTGGATAGGGGCAGCTTATCAGAGCAGGGCAGGGCAGCTAGAGTCTTCCCCAGGTAGCCCTGTGCACTCCAGCAGTGGGCTCCTCCCACATGGCCAACTTCTCGGAGCAGGCCCCCCAGTGAGAGCCTTTCCACACAGAGCCAGCTCCAAGCCCTGGAACCAGTAGCAGGCTAGGGGCAGCTTTCTTCAGAAGCACTGCATTATCAAGTTCCTCCAAGACATCAGGCTACTGAAGGCTGGGAGGTGAAACACTGGAAATCTACAGGGACACTATAAGTCAATAGAGGAAAACTGCAATATCTCAGAGTCCCACTGACATCTGACCAATATGAAAAAACAAGGGAAGAAAATGTCCCAAACAAACCTAGATATTATATCAATAAAACCCAATGACAGTACAGCAGAAGAAATGTCAGAAAGGGAGTTCAGAATGTACATAATTAAAACAATCAGGGAAGCAAACGAGGAGATGAAAGAGCATATGCAGGCATTGAAGGAGGAGATGAAAGAGCAAATGCAGGCATTAAATGATCGCACCAATCAACAGTAAAAAGAGCAAATACGGGAAGCAAGAGATCACTTCAATAAAGAGTTAGAGATACTGAAAAAAACAAACAAAAGAAATCCTTGAAATGAAGGAAACAATAAACCAAGTTAAAAACTCCATAGAAAGCATAATGAATAGGATAGAACACCTGGAAGACAGAACCTCAGACATTGAAGACAAAATATTTAATCTTGAAAACAAAGTTGACCAAACAGAAGATGGTAAGAAATCATGAACAGAATCTACAAGAATTATGGGATATCATGAAAAGGCCAAATTTAAGAATTATCGGCATTGAGGAAGGTTTAGATAAACAAACCGAAGGAATGAACAATCTGTTCAATGAAATAATATCAGAAAAGTTCCCAGATCTGAAGAATGAAATGGAAAACCAAGTACAAGAGGCTTATAGGACTCCAAATATACAAAATTACAACAGACCCACACCAAGGTACATTATTATGAAAATACCTAACATACAAAATAAAGACAGAATTTTAAAGGACATGAGAGAAAAGAATCAAATTACATTCAGGGGGAAACCAATAAGAATATCAGCAGATTTTATAATCCAGACCCTAAAAGCTAGAAGGGCCTGGAACAACATTTACCAAGCCCTGAAAGAAAACAGATGCCAACCAAGAATCTTATACCCAGCAAAACTTACTTTCAGATTTGATGACAAAATAAAATCCTTCCATGATAAACAAAAGCTAAAGGAATTTACAAAAAGAAAGTCAGCATTACAGAACATTCTCAGCAAAATATTCCATGAGGAAGAGATGAAAAACAACGATGCAAATCAGCAACGGGAGTAACTAACCTAAAGGAATAGCCAAATAAAGGAGAAACCAAATCATGTCAAAAAACAAAAATGAGTCAAATGACTGGGAATACAAATCATATCACAATAATAACCCTGAATGTTAATGGCCTGAATTCATCAAGCAAAAGACATAGACTGGCAGATTGGATTAAAAGGAAAAATCCAACAATATGCTACCTGCAAGAGACTCATCTCATAGAAAGAGATACCCATACACTAAAGGTGAAAGGATGGGAAAAAACATACCATGCACACGGACACAGCAAAAAAGCTGGAGTATCCATCCTCATTTCAGATAATGTGGACTTCAAGCCAAAACTAGTCAGAAGGGATAAAGAAGGACATTACATACCGCTTAAGGGAAGCATAAATCAGCAAGACATAACAATCATAAATCTCTATGCCCTGAACATTGGCTCATCCACGTACGTCAAACAAATCCTTCTCAATTCCAGAAATCAAAGAGACCACAACACAATAATACTAGGTGAGTTTAACACACCTCTGTCACCACTGGATAGATCTTCCAAACAAAAATTGAATAAAGAAACCATAGATCTCAATAACACAATCAACAATTTAGACTTAACTGACATATATAGAATATACCATCCAACAAAGAACTAATACACTTTCTTCTCAGCAGCACATGGATCCTTCTCTAAAATAGACCATATTTTATGCCACAAAGCTACTGTTAGCAAATACAAGGAGATACTACCTTGTACTCTATCAGATCATAATGGATTGAAATTAGAAATAAATGACAGAATAAAAAACAGAAACTTCTCCAATACCTGGAGATTAAATAATACACTATTACATGATGAATGGATAACAGAAGACATTAGGAGGGAAATAAAAAAAATTCTTAGCAGTAAAGGAGAACAAAGACACATCATATCAAAATCTCTGGGATACTATGGAAGCAGTACTTAGAGGAAGATTTATTTCATGGGGCGCATTCAACAAAAGAAGTAGAAATCAACAAATAAACGACTTAACACTATAACTCAAAGCCCTAGAAAAAGAAGAGCAGACCAAGACCAAAGTAGTAGAAGACAGGAAATAGTTAAAATCAGAGCCGAAATCAACGAAATTGAAACAAAAGAAACAATCGGAAAAATTAACAAAATAAATAGTTGGTTCTTTGAAAAAATAAACAAAATTGATAAACCCTTAGCCACACTAACAAAGAGAAAGAGGGAGAAAACTCAAATTACTAAAATTCGGGATGAACAAGGAAATATCACAACAGACACGAGTGAAATACAAAACATAATTAGAAGCTATTTTGAAAATCTATACTCCAAAAAAACAGGAAACCTTGAAGACATCAACAAGTTTCTAGAGACATATGAATTACCTAAACTGAACCAGGAGGACATACACAACTTAAATAAATCAATTTCAAGCAATGAAATAGAAGAAGTCATCAAAAGTCTACCAACAAAGAAAAGTCCAGGACCAGATGAGTTCTCAGCTGAGTTCTACAAAACCTTTAAAGAAGAGCTCATTCCAATACGCCTCAAAGTATTCCATGAAATAGAAGAGGAGGGAACCCTCCCAAACTCATTCTATGAAGCCAATATCACCCTGATACCTAAACCAGACAGAGACACATCGAGGAAAGAAAATTTCAGACCAATATCCTTAATGAACATCGATGCAAAAATTCTCAACAAAATTGTAGCAAATCACATACAAAAATATATTTAAAAGATAGTGCACCACGATCATGTGGGTTTTATCCCAGGGATGCAAGGTTGGTTCAACATCCAGAAATCAATAAATGTCATTCACCATATCAACAGACTTAAAGTTAAGAATCACATGATTATTTCAATAGATGCAGAAAAAGCATTTGATAAAATACAGCATCCCTTCATGCTCAAACACTAGAAAAAATTGGGGTAGTGGGAACATTCCTTAACATTGTAAAGGCCATCTACGCTAAGCCCATGGCCAATATCATTCTAAATGGTGAAAAACTGAAAGCATTCCCCCTAAAAACTGGAACAAGGCAGGGATGCCCTCTTTCACCACTTCTATTCAACATCGTCCTTGAGACTCTAGCTGAAGCAATTAGACAAACTAAAGAAATTAAAGGGATACGAATTGGAAAAGAAGAACTTGAACTATCCCTGTTCGCTGATGACATGATTATATATTTAGAGGAACCCGGAAATTCCACCAGAAAAAATTTTTAGAACTCATAAGTGAATTCAGTAAAGTAGCAGGTTACAATATCAATGCTCATAAATCCAGTGCATTTTTATACATAAGTGATGAATCTTCAGAAAGAGAAATTAGGAAAACTACCCCATTCACAATAGCATCGAAAAAAATAAAATACTTGGTAATCAATCTCACAAAAGAGGTGAAAGACCTCTACAATGAGAACTATAGAACACTAAAGAAAGAAATTAAAGAAAACCTTAGAAGATGGAAAGATCTCCCATGTTCTTGGTTAGGCAGAATTAATATCATCAAAATGGCCATACTACCAAAAGTGCTATTCAGATTCAATGCAATTCCAATTAAAATCCCAATGATGTACCTTACAGAAATAGAGCAAGCAATTATGATATTCATCTGGAAGAATAAAAAACCCAGAATAGCTAAAGCAATCCTCAGTAGAAAGAGCGAAGCAGGGGGTATCGCAATACCAGATCTTCAACTCTATTACAAAGCAATAGTAACAAGAACGGCATGATATTGGTACCAAAATAGACAGGTAGATCAATGGTACAGAACAGAGGACATGGGCACAAACCCAAATAAATACAATTTTCTCATACTAGACAAAGGGGCCAAAAATATGCAATGGAGAAAAGATAGCCTCTTCAACAAATGGTGCTGGGAAAACTGGAAATCCATATGCAACAGAATGAAATTAAACCCCTATCTCTCACCCTGCACAAAACTCAACTCAAAATGGATCAAGGACCTCGGAATCAGACCAGAGACCCTGCATCTTATAGAAGAAAGAGTAGGTCCAAATCTTCAACTTGTTGGCTTAGGATCAGACTTCCTTAACAGGACTAACATACCACAAGAAATAAAAGCAAGAATCAACAACTGGGATAGATTCAAACTAAAAAGCTTTCTCTCAGCAAAGGAAACTATCAGTAATGTGAAGAGAGAGCCTACAGAGTGGGAGAATATCTTTGCCACTCATACTTCAGATAGAGCACTAATTTCCCAATATATAAAGAACTCAAAAAACTCTACACTAAGAATACAAATAAACCAATCAAAAAATGAGCTAAGGAAATGAACAGACACTTCACAGAAGAAGATGTACAAGCAATCAACAGATATATGAAAAAATGTTCAACATCTCTAGTAATAAGAGAAATGCAAATCAAAACTACACTAAGATTCCATCTCACCCCATTTAGAATGGCGATTATCAAGAACACAAGCAACAATAGGTATTGGCGAGGATGTGGGGAAAAAGGTACACTCATACATTGCTGGTGGGGTTGCAAATTAGTGCAGTCACTCTGGAAAGCAGTTATGGAGATTCCTCGGAAAGCTTGGAATGGAACCACCATTTGACCCAGTTATCCCACTCCTTGGCCTATACCCAAAGGACTTAAAATCAGCATACTACAGAGGTACAGCCACATCAATGTTCATTGCTGCTCAATTCACCATAGCCAGATTGTGGAACCAACCTAGATGCCCTTCAGTTGATGAATGGATAAAGAAACTGTGGCATATATATACAATGGAATATTACTCCGCCATGAAGAATAATAAAATTATGGCATTTTCAGGCAAATGGATTAAATTGGAGAATATCATGCTAAGTGAGATAAGCCAATCTCAAAAAACCAAAGGACGAATGATCTCGCTGATAAGCGGATGAGGACATATAATGGGGGGTGGGAGGGGTTAGTGTTAGGGTTAGGTTTAGGTTTGGGGATAAGGAGGGTGGTACGAATGGAGGAAGGAAGGACTGTATAGAGGGAAAAGAGTGGTGGGAGGGGTGGGGGGGAAGGGAAAAAAAATAACAGAATGAATCAAACATTACCCTATGTAAATTTATGATTACACAAATGGTATGCCTTGACTCCATGTACAAATAGAGAAACATGTATCCCATTTGTTTACAATAAAAAAAAAAAGATTGTATTCTTTGACTTACATCTCCCCACTTTCTCCTGATTCCTGCTTAACCATTATTCTGTTTCTATGTATTTGATGTGGTTTAGATTTCATGTATAAATGCGGTCATGAAGTACTTTTTTCCCATGTCTGGCTTATTTTTCACTTAGCATATGTTCTCTAACTTCATTCATGTTTTTGCAAATGATAGTATCTCCTTTTTCAAAGGTTGATTCATATTTTGTCTATGTGATATACATATTATAATTGCATAATTTCTTTATGCATTCACCCATAGATGGATACTTAAGGATTATTTGTCTTGGCTATTGTGAAAAATTACTGCAAAATGCTGTAAGGAGTATGGGAAGGTAGATATCTCTATGAAAGTCTCACTTCATTTTGGGGGGATATAAGCCTACCTCAGGAATTGCTGGTTCATATGGTCATTTTATAAAAAAGTATTTTGAGGCACTTCTCTATCATTTTTCATACCAGATGTACCAAGTTACACTCTCATCAACCAGTATGCAGGGGTTGCCTTTTCTCCACATCGTTACCAACATATCTCTTCTCAAGAACAGATGGTGGCAGGTGTGAGGTGGAGTCACTGAGATCCCAACCTGCTTTGCTGATGATTACTGTTGTTGTTGCCATACACCTGTTGGTCATTTTCATGTCTTCTTTGGAGAAGTGTCTATACAGTTTCTGTGCCCACTTGTTAACTGGGATGTTTGTTTTTTGGTAGTAAATTCTGTGAGTCTCTTACATAATCCAGCATCAACCCCTTTCGAGATGAGGTTTCACTCCTAATCTGCAGCCTGCCTTTTCATTCTGAGGATGTTTCCTTTGCTGGTAGCTTTCCCTACTTGTTTATTGTTCCTTCTGTTGCCTGACCTTCTGTAGTGATAGCCAATCATCTTCCTATTCCTGCTTCTGAGATTACCTGATGATCTCTACATGACACAGGAGGATATGGCAACCAAGAGCTGGCTTCTTGTCATGATCCTTCTTCAGTCATGTCTCCACACTGTCATCCAGAAGCATCATTATATGCTAATCTGACCATTCCATTTCCATGCTTAAAACTTCCCTGGGGCTCTCAGGATAAAACTCAAACTCCTTACCACGACAACCAAGGCCCTTCATGATTTGATGTCTACTCCCTTCTCTTTTAGCCCTCCCTGCCCTTCACTATCTTGCCACAGCTCCATAAGCTCTTCATCTTGCCATCTTCCAGCCTGGTCAGACAGTCCTTCCTGGTTCCTATCACCTTCTCCAGGGTCTTCTGACACCCCAGGTTAGAAGGTTAGCCACTTCTAGTGTTTCCATGACACTCTGTCCTGGCTCCTTTAATTGTGCTTAACAGGTTGCACTGAGGTTGTTACAGTCATTAGACTGTGTCTCGAGACAGAGAACAAGCATGCTCATTTCTGTCTGGTGTCTGGCCAACAACAGGGGCCCACCAAAGACTCCACTGACTTCCCCTAAGGTACTGCACAAATATGCAGAGCCAGCAGCAGGAAGAGTCAGGGGAACAGATCCTTGTTCTTGTGCCATGAACACAACCCATATAGGATGGATTACCAGAATTCCAAGTCCTCCAAGTTAGAACAATTGAGTTAAAACTTTTCATTTTAACTCTGCTTTTCTAGTACACTATTACTTTGTATAATTTCTTGATTGAGATTTAACTTCTACTTCTAAAAATATTCCTATGAAATATATACATTTCCAGTGTAGGGCAGTTAAAATGCAGACACTTGCATTGCAGAGCTTATGCAGCTGTACCATGGAATGCAGGGAGGTACTCTGGGTCTGAAAGGTCTAAATTCAAATGCTGAGTCAGTCATTTACTGAGTTGAGATTTGGGAGAAGTCCCCTGGAAGGCTGTGGGTGTTTACGGGTGACGAGTGCCCCGTGTTGCCCTGGCACGATGGGCGCTGCGGCATCAGCTCCCTTCCCCTCACTTAGGCTTTCAGGAGGTCTGTGGAGTACAGACATTAAGAAATAACTTTTCCTTTCACTTTTGAAATAAAAGGGAGACACGGTAGTTTCTTAAGTAAGCTTTACTTGATGAAGCAGCTATCTTTTCAGCAACAGGATTCTTCAGGTATAATAATATCACATTTAGAAAAATGTCATGGGTGTCACTGGTGTGTATAGATCTACTATGTCATCATTTAAAGAAAATAAAATCATATTTAAAAACATTAAACACATAAGAAACAAACAAACAATAGTACTGCCCCAATGAATCCTGAAAATTTATTATTTGGGGGAATATCAGATATTGATCCTTTGTTTTACAGCTCATGATAATAATCAGAAAATATACATTTTGAAATGTAAGTCAAAAGAAAATAATTACATATAATACATATTATAGACTTTTTATTTGTACATAAGCAAAGCAGTACTAAAAGCATATTTAAGGTCCACAGCTAGTGAACGTGGTAATTTTCTGTTTAAAGCTGCAGCAACTCAAATCCTCCTAGGGTCAGTGAAGAAAGACATTAAGAGAAACATTTAGGGCCATCACCGTGTCTGGCTATGAACCCATACTTTTAATTTTTCCCCTCCCCCCATATATATGTATATATTTTATTGCCTTTATATTCTGCTGGTTTAATATAATTAGTATACTAAATAGTTATCTGCATTTATTTGATTTCTAAAAATATATAAAATGCATTGGAAAGAGCTCCTGCAGCTTTCAAGCAGTCACCGTCCAGGCGTGAAAAGCTTGTTCGGCAAACGTAAAGCAGCAATACTGAATAAATAATGATTGTTGTGTCTTTTGATACAGCTGATGGCCTTCACCCAAAACTTAAAAATACTGTAGCAAACAGTAGAAACATGCAACTTAAAAAACTGACGTAATACAAAAGTAATACTTATAAAGCTAAGTTTTAATACAATATAGACTAATAAAGACAACTTTATGTAGAAGAGAGATATGAACACAGTGCCCTTATATACATATAAATTAAGGCCCAATTTTTCAAAGGCAATGTACAACTGCCCAACTGCCCACAGCCTTTGCATGCCTGAAATCAAGTTTTTGCTTTTTCCACATTATTTCCTCAATCTTATATAGTTCTACTAACTTGAAAAGGTAGTCACAGAAGTGTCTTTCAGAAGAGTTTTTTTTCCTAAAGGCTGTTTTGCTCTTATTCACAAAGAAAGTTGTCTTTTAGTACAGAGATACATTTTATTTTTTCTTTAGTGCTTATCTGTTCTTATACATGGCCATACTTAAAATTTTAAAATTTCAATCACACATTCTATTTTTCTTTTACTGTATTATTTACATTTTTAAAACCTTGATCAGTCTTTTTTTTTTTTCTTCTTCTTTTTTTTTTACTAATTTCAACCATAGGAACTGACAATTTTGCTCATGAGTGAGTGGGAATTAGGTGGGCAACTTCTACTAAAACCAATTAAAGTCTCACATACAAAAGATTCCCTGTGCATTAAGACAAAAAACAAATATAAACAAATCAAATTATCTTTTAAAGAAAATGAAAAAAACTGAGGTAACCCACTATGTACCATTCTCTGAGGATAATGATATTCAAAAGGCCAAATAGACTTAATGCTATTTTAAATGATTTTTTGGTAAGAAAAAACCATTTTAATATATTTAATAGTTGTAGAAAATCACAATAAAACAGTTTACAGTATGCTTCAAAAAACACACAAATTTGTATTCTAATTTATTATTTAGAACCTGAATTATCCCTTAGATGCAAAATTTTATGTTTGGTATTTCTGCATACCATTGACTGCTCCCCCCCTCCAAAAGTATCCAAAGATATGGCACTTAATCTAATTCATTTGTATTCACAATAGGTAAAAATGATCACAAATAGACTAAAATATTTTAAGATGTTTCTACAGAAATGAGTTTTCCTCTCTCTTTTTAAAAAAAAAAAAAAGATTTAAAAAAATTCTTCAGTTATGTGCTTCCAGAAGTAATATGACTGATTAAAAAGTACAGCTGCTCAATGTGTTCATTAATTCACATTTATATACTCTTCCCATCTAGGAAATAGTATTTTCATGTGTAACTACGTCCATGAAGATTATTTGGCAGCTTGAAAATTCTGAAGAAGTCAGAGGTTAACTGGGGATACTAGGCTGGAGAACCCAGGACTACTACCAGTTGTTTGAATGCTATCTGTCTTTCTTTAGTTATTAGGCTAATTCTGTTAATAATTAACAATTACTAAATTAGATATTGACTTTGTGTCTTCATGGTACACCAAGGCATCTTGTAATTTCTAATTGCAAAGTGTACCATACCTACGGATTAACATTTTGATTTAAATAGAATACAATTTATAAAATGTTTTTCTTTGTGAATAAGGTCTCAATTTCTCTGAACAACAAAATGACTCAGAAGAGGATAGGACTCTTTAAAAGTAAGGCATATATTGGGCATACCTAAATCATTATTGTCACAAAAGCTACAAATTACTTATATTTTTAATTCTAATTTTTAATTATATGTAGGTATGAAATACATATTATAAACTGAGAGCAAATGTGTATAGGTTGTGGTTATTTAGTTAAGAATCATTTTTTTCTTAAGATGTTTTCAAAACAGTATAATGGCAAGACCAATTTGATAACTCCAAGAACCCAAAGAATAAAATGTTCAGTTGAGGTCTACTACTTAGCTGGAATAGAAAAGGCAACACTATGTTACTTTCAGTTCTCTAAAAGCATCTATATATTTTCATAGCCATTCTTAATTTTTTTCATAGGAAACCTAAATAAAGCAGCATTCTCAGCATTCATTAAACCAAAATAAGTCAAATGTGTTGAAACATTCAAAGTTGCCTTCATGCATAAGACATATCTCTTTATTGTTACCATGGCAATACTATTATTAATCCACTTTTATTTTGTTGCATGTAAGTAATACAGAGAATATATTTTCTTCAGAACTAAAAACTACTTTAAATTTCAGATTAAAATCTTAATTATATTGTACCAAATTTGATCAGAGGGAAAGTAAAAGTGGCTAAGAAGTGTCTGACAGCATCTGTCTAAATATTACTTGAGAATCTCAGTTAAGCCACTACTCATGGGAGAGTTGTGGACTCATTTTTGGCTTTATAAATAAAACAATATACATACAAATGGAGATTTATATCCTATAAAAGTCAAACTTAAAAATGAAAAAATACTCTGAATTTAACTTTATTTCCTCGGTAAAAACAAGCTAACTCCATTCTACTCTCCATCTCAATGACTAAAGAAAAGCACAGTTGTTCATAATATACAAAGAAAATTATGTGCAAGCAATAACTTACCTGCAGGTTATACCAATAGACCATACATGAAAATGGGTTATTTTAAAAGATATAATTTGAAGCAATATTCACAAAATATACTAACATAATCCTCAGATATCTATAACATATATCATATGTTAATTCTGGGGATCCTTGAGAGTAAATGATAAGGCAGGGCCAGAAACAAATCACATTAATGTATCAGGAACCCCCAATGCCTGTTTGAATAGATATACAACAATTACATTTTTGCTCAATATCATATGAAAGACTGCAAGATTTTTACATGTATAATTTACCTCATGAAAACACATTTCTGTCGTGTGGTTATTCATATATTTGGAAATATTGTGAAGGAAAGATTAAATTCCAGATTAAAAAGAAATCTGAATTACTTCACGTAATTAAGCAATGGCTAGTACAGGCTAATGAAATTAATGCAAGTGGGTTCTTCTGGAGTTAGTCTGGATGGTGGAGCACCCCATGACACGTGTGTAGTTATAAATTAGCAATACATGGATGGAGTATGACAACATGCACACAGTCATAATCACACAATAAGAAACATAATAAAGTCACAGGATAAGTATTAATAAAAATATTAAAATATCAACAGTCACACATTAATCAATTACATGGAATAAATTAAACTAAACCAGTCACATATTTCTCTTTACTCTTAATTCACGGTTTATTTATGTATACACATAGTATAATACTTTACGAATGCTTTCAAATGCTACAAATAAAAATGAAGGCTTTGTATTACAGCTGCTGGACAAAAATGTCAATACTGTTGATGTGTGAAAACACAGTTTCTTTGTTCTTTAGCATCAGTGCACAGGGTATGGCTCCAAGTGGTATGCAATTTAGGAGAGAAAAAGATACGGTGGCTTGTGAAAACATGTCCTCTGTTCATCATTGGCACAAATCAAAGTAGAAATCTGACTTTCCTTGGTACTTTTATTGATCTCTCCCCTAAAGACAGATAATGTTATACATATATGCCTTCAGGATTAAAACCAGATGAGATAGGATTCTGTAGAATACGAAGGTTACTGGGGAGCTGCCGAGATGAGCCAGGTCTCTTCAGGGACCCAGACTGGAACGGTGCCTCTGTATGAGAAATAAAGAAAGTCACTCAATGTACTCTTTAACTAGGAGCACTTAGCAATGTGACAAATTAGAATATTTCCTGCCCTAAAGAACCTGAGAGAGAGAACCACATATAGCAACAACTGCAAACCCCTATGGGTTCTGAGGTGGGAGAAGGGTAAGACTATCTCACGTGGGAGTCCAGCTGACAGGCCAGGTTTTGGGGATATGAAGAGTGAATGGTCTTTTTAAGAGGTGAGCACTCTTCTCAACTTTTGGTTGTTCAGATCATATGCACGCAGATTGGAACTGCCTCTTAAATATCAGTATCCATTAGTAATATAGACTTTCAGAAAGGGAGAAAGGGAAGAAGGGACATTAGGGAAACTGAGAGATGCTGAAATTCAAATTAATACACTATGGCTCATCATACTTCAGGAAAAAGTTTCATAAAGAAGCAGTTAAAAAAACTAAGTGATATGTGATACGGTGATTACATGATTACCTAAGTAAACAAATAACCAAATTGCTTTGCTCTATAAAAATGGGAAGCATGTTAATTTTTTAAAAAGTGGCCCACTTAAAAATTAGTTATGAATGGCAGGATGATACTTTAACTGAATGCAAGCAGTTTATTCAAAGTCAGTAAGAAAAAAGGAAAAAAAGTATTTTATCAGTCCCTTACCTCTTTCTATGTCTGCCTGTGAGGCCTCTATTTCAATGGGCTCAGCTGGCAAAACGGTAACTTTTGTCCCGGTCTGCTGGATAAACTGCTGGAGATTGACTTGCCGCAGCTCTTTGGTCAACTGCTCCAGTTCTTGTTCTTTGTCCTAAGTGGAAATTATTTATTATTATTTCTTCACCTGAGGATTCACTATTGGTCAGCTCAAGATGTCCAAGGGCAGTCAGTTCCTCTGCTGCAGGAGCTAAAGCAGCACATTTAACAAATCTGGTTTACATGGACACAAAGGTCACTTGCACTCTGTGGCACAGGCCAAAACAAAACAAATGGAAGACAACAGCTTCTTCAGTCTGCCCTCTTAATTGTAATACTTCCCTTTGGAACACCACTATGCATTCATACAAAATAAGGCATGTCTAAATTTCATTAAAAAAACTGGTTTCTATCTATCCTAGCATTATAACGATCTCGTTGAGCTGGTCACAAATTTCAGTAATCAGTTCACTTCATAAGTGACTGCAAATGAGTAATAAATTGGTTCAGGAGATTTAGAGTTCTTAGTTTTTGTAAGGTGTTTAAATATTCATGGTATCCATTACCAAGATAAATTTTATAGCATGAGAAAAGCAAGATTTCCATAACAATCTCAGCCTGAAGTTCCTAAATTCTTGATAAAGACAGAGAACTATAGAACCCTTAGAGAAGGGGATCCAGTTTAGACAGATGGAAAGCTCCAAAAGCAGAAGAGGCATGCTGTTATGTATACAGCTTTCTGTCTCTTTCTGTCCTCTCACGACTGGACTTTCTGGAAAGGTGCCTGGTCTCAGAAGGGCTGGGTATGTCTGAAGGCTTTGCTAGATACTAGAAGTGAGGGGTGGTTTTCTCCATTTACACTGAATGAAAGATGGTGTGTAGTGATGGGTTAGTAATCTGCTATCAGATATTTTTCAATGGGTATAGGGTTTACCAGTAATGACTGTCATTACTATAGTAGCAAAGGCAATATGACTTCTAATGCATCCTTTTTAAACTGTCAAAATAAATCGAAATAGTAAAATACTGACAAATCAGAGGCTAATTGACCTCATGCATGAGAAATTCCTAATTTTCAAAATTTTGGTGGTAGTTTATGTTTTAACAGTTAGTGACAGAGAAAGGAAACCATTTTGGTTCTTCTGGAAACCTCAGCTTTCCCAGAGGGACTGTACATATCAATATTAAAGCAGTTCTCAAACTTCAGTGTGCCTAGGTACTACTTGGAGGTCTCAATACACGAAGATTCTGAGTTTCTAATAACGTGCCCTGAACTGCCTGTTGTGGACTACACGCTGAGTAGAGAGCTTCCAACTAGTTCAGTATGACAGAACTTCCTCCCCGATGGAAAAGTTCTGCATCTGTGCTATCCAATCAACAGTGGCATGAGCTATCAAGCTCCTGAAATGTGGCCATGACCAAATACAGAATTTTAAAGTTAGTTGATATTTTAAACTACTTTACTGAATATTTAGTTTGATTAATTTACTGAATATTTTTAAACTTAAACAGCCATGAATTGTCTTTCTTTCTCATCTCATCTGTTAGTGGACTGTTTTATAAATCTTTGCAACTCCTGTATAACCACCACAGTGTTTTCAAGAATGGGTATCCAAGAAATGTAAGTTGAGTGATCAGAATATAAGTGGTAAAATATAAATGTTCTTGTATGGGTACTAGAGAGAGGGAAGTTGGAGAGTGTGCCTCTGTGCCCTTCCTTTGTGTTCCTCTAATCAGGAAAGTAAAGAGGGGTACAGGAGAGAAGAGAAGAGGGAAGGTGACTCAACCTCAGGGAAGAAGCTAGGGCTTGACAATGGAGGAGTGACAGACAAGTAGTCAGCCAGCCACACAACCCGTGGTCAACCAATCCTTGTAATCTCATTTGGCTTGGGTTTCCCTATCTCTGAAAGGAGAAGGTCAGGTGTACTATCTCATCATTAGTATCCATGCCAGCTCTGGGGTTGTGTTCTTCTGTATCCAATTACCTAATGCCACAGTTGCCACAATAAAAAGCCTCTTCATGGAGCACCCATTAGTGCGGCAGTATATCTGAACCTTTACACACATCACAAATATTTTTTGAGTTTTAAACAAAACTAGGTTTCTAATTCTTGAAATACAGAGAAATCAAGTTACTTAAAAGCAAGAGAAACACTCACAAAAGATTCCAGGAATACATTCTTTTAAATAGATGAAACATCCCGTTAATAAAAATGTTCTTACCTGTAGTCGTTTGGTGGCCTGTCCAAGAGATCTTTCCACAGCTTTAATACCATTTTCCAACCTCAAGCTCTGCTGGCCCTGGATGTCAATCTCACCTTTGACCTTACCAATCTGTCCTTTAACCTCTTCCTCGTTGACTTGTGCCTCCTGAACTTCCCGTTGCAATTTTTCTGCTTCAAGACCACTTTCCATAGTCTGAATTTGTGCCAAATAGTCCTTTAATTTGCTTTCACACTCTGTGATTTTCTGTCTTATTTCTTGAAGTTGATCCTTCAGCTGCTTTTCATTTTCCTGTTCAATCTGTAATTCATTTTCCCAAAATTCTTCCTCCTCAATTTCTACATCATTTCTTTTGATCTTTTGCTCCAGGCGGACAATTTCCTCTTCAAGGTTACAATTATATTTTTGCTCCCAAAATCGTATTTCTATTTCATTAGATTCTAACTGCTTCTCAATGGATTGAAGCTTCTCTGTCTGCAAACGAATCAGTTTCTTCAACTCGTCTGCTGTTGTTTTGCAGTTATTCAACACCTTTTGCTTAAATTCAGATTCTTTACTTTTCCCAAAAATGTCCATCAATCCTTTGGCACCTCCTGTAAATGTCAATGATTTCCTTTTAGGTTCTCTTCTTTTGATTGATTTGTCAATTTGAGGCCTCAGTTTGGCTAAAGGGGGGAGACTCTGCCTGTATAAAGTTCTTTCAGGAATTCGAGCCACACTATCTGAAGTGGGTCGCTCACTGAGAGATGGCCCCGTTCGACGCAGAATTAGCTGTACATCACTAGCGTACTGCCCCCATTTGTTTAAGGATATGATAGGATTTTCATGAGGTGCTAAATGTCTTTCAGTATCTCTCCATTTTTCTATAAGCGTGTATCTTCCAGTTCGACCTAGGCAAGAAAGATAAGAATAAATTGTCTAAGTGGGATATGTAATAGATAAATAATGCAACAGAAAACAGCATTTGACACTTGTTTTGATTAGCATCAAAAGGTCAAAATTTAAGAGTCTTGTCCATGCTGTCTTTAACATCTTTACTGGAAGATCACAAGACACCAAGCCTCCCAAGATATATAACAGCACAAATGATAGGATGTGAATCACATAATACTCTTCAGAGTTGCTTAGAAATTCAACTTGACACTTTTAACCTGATTGAGACTCACACACTTGTCAAATGCCTAACTGCCTAGAACTACTTATTTGGGACAAGACCGAACAAAGTTTCTATTCTAGTCAAAACAGAGGAGTTCGTTAGAATGCCTCACTTACAGCTAACAAGGGCTAGTCCAAGGAACTAGCTAGTACAGCTAAATTTGAATAAAGTTTAGATTTGATGTACAAGTTTCTTTCACATCAGGATCTGGGGAGGCTAGAGATGCCCCTTCTCTTGAGGGGAGATGCATAGCCCAGGGTACCTGCACCTCAGCTCAGATACCTGGAAACTTTCCACACACCTCTGATCAATAAACAAGACACCTAATGAAAACAACTTTTCAAAATAACTTCAGGAAAAAAGAGCAGCCTGAAGAGGCAAAGCCTTGCTCAGTCTTGACAAAAATAGTTTCAAGGATTCTTTAAAAAATTTTAAATTGTTTTTTATTATTAAAAACAAAACAAATCACATTTAAATTAAAAACACATGTTGAATCTATTAATTATAAAGTTAGATAAAGTTTTAGAAGACAGTGTAAAGGTTATAAGCTTGAACTAACTTCTAAATATGTTCACTTAAGATGGGTGGGTATTTTAATTTTCTTAAAAGTGTACATTACTACTTAATATAATTACAACAACAACAACAACAACAAAAACCTGACCATGCCATCTAGCCATTATATGGGCACATATAGCTATTGACTTACCTTTCCTGACTTCTTTTTTAAACGTGATGAACTTCTGAGTCAATAGTATTTCCTCAATTATGTGTCAGGTATCTGAATGTGTAAATAGGAACACCCATGTATGCAATTCAGAAGTAGTACATAAACAATGATTTTGTTCTAAGCATATGACTATGCTGTTCTTTAAGGAAACCTGAGTCTTGTGTGCAGCTCCAGGGTTTTGGAGGCAGAGACTGAGCTTTAATCCTGGGTGAAATTACTCACTGGATAAAAACTTCACTTCTAAAATATCTTACTGATTTTGAATGTCAGATGTAGAAAGTATCTACCACTTTGCTTGGCCCATAGCAGACATTCAGTACATGACTTTAAAAAAATTCTTCTTAAGCACCTTTCAACTATGAGCAAAGCTGGAGAGAACAGAAAGGGCAGGGCTCATGGTTGGAAGGTTTGTGTTAAAATTTGCCATCTGCATGTATTATTTGAACAAATTATTAAATGCCAAGCTTCAGTATCCTTATCTGACACAAAAGTTGTTCTGAAAGTCAGGTGAGAACGTAAAATGTAAAAATGTGTTGTAAAACTGAAGAGTGCTATATAAATATTAGTTACTACCATCAAAGTATTCAGGAAAACTAAGATAATGGAAAAGAAAACCTTTTCACATTGAATTGTTCCTGGAATATAAAAGGTTTCTAGTGATTTTCAGGTTAATACCAACTGTAATTATCCCAAGAAAAACCACATAACATATCTGTACCAAGTGCTTCACAGTTCGGCACTTTGTGTTCCTGGCTCTGCTGCTTATCAACTTTTGGCATCTTGCTCCTCTCTGGACCTCTCTGAACCCATCAGAAAATTGAGGGGTTAGATCAGACAGGTAGAGCTCCCTCCAATTTTATCAGGTCATTAAAGTATCTTTAAAAAGAAAACTGAATCATCATATTATACAAGCTTACTTAAATATTCTAAAGACCCTAATTTAGTCACATTTACATATGAAACTGATTTCCCAATGCTTGATGGTACTGCTTATCCTCTGAGAATGTCTTGGTAGAAGGCTGCAGAGAATTGCTTTTACTGCTGGTGTTGCCTTTCGCTGCATTACGCACATTAGTGCCATTAGGCAAAAAGAAAAAAAATTCATCCAGAAATATAAAAAGGCTTTTTTAAAAAAAGGTAAATGAGAAGAAGCTTCTTCTCAGTAAAGAAAACAATGATGTGAAGAAAGAGCCTACAGAATGGGAGAAAATCTTTACCACAGCTCAGAGCATTAATCTTTAGGATATATAAAGAACTCAAGAAACTCAACACCAAAAAAAACCCCAATCAATAAATGGGCTAAGGAACTGAACAGACACTTCACAGAAGAAGAAATACGACTGATCAACAAACACATGAAAAAATATTCAACATCTCTAGCAATTAGAGAAATGCAAATCAAAACTACATTGAGAGTTCATCTCACCTGAGTCAGAATAGCAATTATCAAGAATATAAGCAACAATAAATGTTGGTGAGGATGTGGGGAAAAAGGTACACTCATACATTGCTGGTGGGATTGCAAATTGATGCAACCATTATGGAAAGCAGTATGGAGATTTCTAAGAGAACTTTGGAATGGACCCACCAGTTGACCCATCTACTACCCACGCCTTGTTTTATACCCCAAGGACTTAAAATCAGCACACTATAGTGATGCAGCCACATCAATGTTTACAGCAGTTCAGTTCACAATAGCCAAACCATGGAGCTAACCTAGATGCCCTTCAACACATGAATGGATAAAGAAAATGTGGTACATACACACAATGGAATATTACTCAGCCTTAAAGAAGAATGAAATTATGGCATTTGCAGGTAAATTCATAGAGCAGAAAAATATCATGGTAAGTGAAATAAGCCAAACCCAAAATACCAAAGATGGAAAGTTTTCTCTGATATGCAGATGCTAATTCACAATAAGGGGGGGGGTGGGGAAAATAGAGGTACTTTGCATTAGGCAGAGGGGAGTGAAGGGAGAGGAGGGGGTACGAGGGTAGAAGGGATAGTATAATGAATCAGACATTATTACCCTACATACACATATGATTACATGATCAGTGTGATTCTATGTTACGTACAACCAGAAGAATGAGAAGTTATACTTCATTTATGTATAATGTGTCAAAATTCATTCTATAGTCATGTATAATTAATTAGATCAACAAAAAGTAAATAAATTGACAGATTTGATTTTATTATAGGAATTGGGCTTTAAATATTTTATATATGATTAAGTCCCATAATCATTATTTCTAATACCCATAGTTAGAAAGGCCCTACATCCTATCTTTCATTTAGATAGATTCAGATTCCTCCTATACAGCTCCTTTAAGGGCATTTAACCAAAGGGATACACTTAGTTCTATCTTGCTTATTGTCTTGATATAACTTTAAAATTAATAGAGATGAATGTTTGTCCAACTATCTGTCTGTTGGGCTATTGCATTTGCTCATTAAGCTATTTTGGCTATCAAGGACTGTGCGCCACTGTCAAATAGGTGTGATCAAATTAAGTGGTGGTAAATAAAATACATTATGCTTTTAAGCAGTGGAAGCAAATGAGACTAGGACTAGTCCCAAGAATCATTTACTTCATATAATGAGCAAACTCACATACAGAGATTTTTAATGCATTAGTGGAATTTTTATTGGGAGACTAACATAAAAGGACATAGGGTTACAAATTACTTTCACCTACCTTAAGTAGATCACTATGAAGTAATGAAAAAATTTGAAAATATATATCAAAACTCAAATATTCAAATGAGTCACTCAGAAATGTTATGTCCTTATTTCAACCACTTAAAAAAAATGACAACCATTTTTACAATTGCTTTTAGAATCATAAAACAAAATTATGACTTAAAAGTCACACCTTATTATTTGTTTGACAAATATATATTGAACACAAAATATTTGTCAGAATTAGTGTCTGACTCTGGAGATACAGGTTTAATTAGATCGCTAACTCGATTTGTAAACTTTAGTGTTAACTGACATTTGATTTTTTTCTTTAGGGTCAATCCTCCCTATTCCAAAGATGAATACTGTACATTATTTTAAAATACAATGACAAAGAACTGATATTAACCCCTTATTAATTTAATGCTATTATACCCTCATGTTTTTGGATATATTAGAAATAATGCCAGTAAAACCTGACTGCTTTTTATCTATGGTGAACAAACTATCCTCTAGCACATTTTTTTAAAAACATCTGGAGCTATATACACTTTGATGAGAATTTAAAAAAATATATTGTGCATTTTAGTATTCTTATGCAGACTAGTGAATATAACTACTCCTCTCCATAATGACTTAGAATTTTATAATGAGTGTTGATTTTTGTAACAGAACTTATGCTGTAGCACTTTATGGTCTGTAAAATGTTTTTGATATTTATATATATATATATCACCTTGATTGATTCTGTGAGTTAAGCAGTATAGCTATTCTGATTCTCAACTTACCAGTAAAGATGACATGCAGACATAACACAAATTTATCAGTGAAATTTTTTACTGTTTTTATTTATACATATGATTACTATAATATATACATATAATAAATATACATCTAGTATAATATTCAAGCCCTTAGAGAAATGACTACCACAAAGCATTTCTCTTGACAGTGATTTAATAAGAGATTATATCTGAGTACACACCAGCTAGTTATACATTTAACCCAAAGCTAAATCATTCCCAGTACAGTTTCCCAGTATGTTGAGAATACTATGTAATCAGGAAATTATTGCCTAATTAGGATGATATAAGCTTACTACTATTGAAAATAATGAAGTTACTGAGGACCTATGATTTAATAGGCATTATGCTGGTTACTTTACTCAAATAATATCAACCAAAGTAATAGGAATACTTATCACCAAAACCCAAGAAGATTCAGGGACTGTTTGTTAATACAGCATAATCTAATCCTTCCTGATTGAGGCATGCTATGAATTACTTGTACTCATAGTTGTTAAAATAATCTTTAATATATGTGGAAAATACAGAAACTATTTAAGATCAAGGATGATTAGATTATTGTTATAAATACAAAAGCTGTAAATGATTACCTTGGTTATAAAAAGTAAGTGTATTTCACCACTAAGATTTTTATTCCTTCTTTCAGTGTAATTCAATCAGTAACTATATTTTCAAATGGTTGTCCATGGAGATTATAGGGATACAGCTAATAAAATAATAGTTAAGAGGAGAGTTCTTGAATCAGACCACTGGCTACAAAAGAATAATAATTAATATCTCTGTGCCTGTTTGACCATCTGTAAAATACAGTCAATAATAGTGCCTTCCCCATGAGATTCTTATGGGGGTGAGGATCAAATGACATGGAAGATTAATTCATGATACAAAAAAGGTGAAAAATGAGATTTTAAAACCCTAAAACGTATATATGAAGAGTATAATCTTTTTTATTAAGGCTCATTCACAGAGGCATTAAAAACATTGCTTTTAGTGTTAAATAAAATTCATAGGAGGTCATTCATTTGGACTTAGCACTAGACCAAATCAAAATGGGGTCACTTAATGCTAAAGTTCCACATCACCAAGCAAAACTAAGTTGTTTCTCTGACCTTCTGAAACATCGGGAGAATGACGGGTAACAGTCAACCCCCACAATAAGCCGGTTTCAGCCAGCATGATGAGAAAGTCCCCTCTGTGTTGACCCTTACTAGGACAGTAATTCTGAAATGACCCATCTGCTTTCTGTACTTTGTTTCTGCCTTCTTCGGCCCCTCTGTCTATAAAACCAAGCTTTCCTGTCCGGCTTATCAGAACACAAATTCTACTTCATAGAATGAGGTGTTACCCAATTCTAGAACTGCAAATAAAGGTAATTAAATTTCTTAAACTAAGTATGCTGTCTTTTGCCATTGACAGTGGTTAATTTTTGGAAATAGGATCAGGAGTGATTCTTTTACCTTCTTTGTATTTTTCTAAATTTCAAAATAATCTATAGTGACTAATATTATTTCATAAATAGATACAAAGTGGATCAGTTTAAAATTTCTAATTTTGATAATTTCCATGTGAAGTTAGGAGTTAAATGTGACAATATAAAATGTATTCCTTTTCTTATATTCTAAAGAAATTAATCTTAGAGATGTCATTGTCATTAGACGGTCATCTTGTTCAGTTTATGATTTACATACAAAACAGAAAAAAAATTAAAAACTTGTTCACTCACTCACAAATATATACTGTGTACTGTGATACATAATAAGAGATATACTTGTTTGTTGTCCCCAGTTTCTGACAAAGAACTTGGAAGACCCTTGGAACGTCCTGAGTAATAGGAGTTATAAGAGCACTTTGTGTATTCATAATAAACCTTTTCAACCTTACTCAAGCTTGTGTCAGTTGGATGACTCTTGGTGGACCCCCAGATAGCTTCAAGATGGGAGATGGTTGCCAGAGGAAATGAACAAGATAGTAGAGAGCTGAAACTTTCTATACCTCTCTTAATCTCAGAGGAAAGGTCTTTGAGACCGAGTTAAACACCAGTGGCCAATGATTTAATCAATCACGGTTCTGTAATGGAGCCTCCATTAAAACCCCCTCAGCGATGAGTTCAGAGACCTCTGGGTCAGTGAACACACTGAGGTGCTGGGAGGGTGGGAGAGGGTGGAGAGGGTCTGGAAGCTTTGTACCCTCCTCTTGGTCCCCTCCTGCACCATTCCTTACCCTATGCATCTCTTTCATTTGATTACTCCTGAATTGTATCCTTTACTATTACTGATTTATAATAATAGACTGGTAATAATTAGTTAAGCCCTTTCCTGAGTTTTTTTTTTTTTTTTTCTTTTTTCCTTGTTTTGTTTTGGTACTAGGGATTGAACTCAGGCACTTGGCCACTGAGCCATATCCCCAGTCCTATTTTTTTGTATTTTATTTAGAGACAGGGTCTCACTGAGTTGCTGCTTAGCACCTTGCTTTTGCTGAGGCTGGCTTTGAGCTCATGATCCTCCTGCCACAGACTCCAGAGCCTCTGGGATTACAGGTGTGCGCCCATCCCTTTCCTGAGTTTTTTGTAATTCTATCACATTATTGAACCTAAAGAAGCAGTGATGGAAAACTCCACTTTATAGATGGTCAGCAGAAGTACAGGTGTCTTGTGACTGGTGTGTGAAGTGGAGGGCAGTCTTGTGAAACTGAGCCCTTGAACTCACTTGATGCTAACTCACTCCAAGAGGATGGTTTCAGAATTGTATTAGATTTGTTGATGGGTTGGTTTTAAGGAAGTAAAGCAAGAAAGGAACTAAAGACAACCCAAAAGTTTTGGATGTAATCAACTAAAAGAAGAGTTCTCATTGTTGAGATGGGTAGAAGGAAGAAATTTGAGGATGGGCAGTAGCTGAGACACAGAGCTTGGGTTTTGACATGTTAAGTCTGAGAGTCCAATCAGTTATCCTCTAGAAATACACTGTCTACTACAAGAGTGTTATCTCATACTAGCCTCACTTAGATTTAATTTAAATTGAAAATTCATTTCTCAGTTACACTAGCCACATTTCAAGTACTCAATAGCTGAATGTGGCTAGGGGCTACCACATTGGAAAGCAGAGATACAACATTTTTATCCTTTCTGAAAGTTCTACTGAATAGGACTGTCCTAGAAAATAAGTTCAACTGAGAACCTATTTTAGGCAAAGCAATGATGTAAGAAAGACAAGAAAGTAAGACCCTCTATACTTTAGAATAATTTTCAGAAAAGAGAAGTAAGTATTAACAGATACTAAAACTAGTAGTATAAAATGTGTGTGTTTGAAAACTGATTTTGTTGGGGCAAACTATATGAAAGGGCTTTTTGAGCAGAGTCTATCACATCATTTTAGTCCCAGCTCCAATCAAGTTGCTTCTATTCAATGCTTGCTCTGACCCCATTTGAAGAAGATATAGGAAACAGATCACAATAAATGGAAACAGAAAAATTCTGAATCACTGATACTTTAAATGGCACCAGGTATCAAAGTTTTGTGGATCAGAAACCTTTTCCCTCAATTGCCTTTACTTTCTCCTCCATTTTCCTTCTCCCCGCCCTAATTTGTTAGTTGGACTTTATTTCTATGTTAAGATTTAAGCTATTTGAGGGCAGAAACACATACTTTTCTTATTTGTGGTTTGGAATACTGTAAAAACAAATGCATTTTCTCTACTATAACTCAATAGAGATGATCTGTCAAAGGCTTTCTGTTCATTTACACATCTGAGATGCAATTTGAACTCTGGAATCCTAATGGCACTTCTAGGAGAGTTTACTCGGGAAACAAAATAGAAAAAAAAAGCCTGGGATTACAATGACTGAACACACACTGAACTCTGGATGCACAGGTAATTTAACTATTTCATACAAAGAAAGTATTTTAATCATGGTTTTATTTTTAGTTATTCTGTCATAATTTGAGAATGTGTCCTACATCCATTGCCTCTGTAATCTGCCAAGGTAGTGAAAGATTAGGGTAGAAAGGATTTATTTCTAGAGTATTAGATACATTCGGCATTTAAAAAAATTAAACTAGATTCTCCTTTTGGCTCTTTTCTAATTCGACTTGACTGATTAGAAGCACTAAGACCAAAGATGTTAGCTATCATATATATTCTCAGATTGCTGGCTTGTGTACATATTTTCATAGTAAATCATTTCGATAGTTTCTGTGGTTTCTTAAAAACAATTTTAACTCTTTGGAGAAAATGACTTCTAAGGTACCTCTCCTCCCCACCACCCCCCTCTCTCTCTCTCTCTCTCACTCTCTCTCTCTCTCTCTCTCACACACACACTCATCCCTTGGTATTTATGGGGGATTGTTCCAGGACCCTACAAATACCAAAATCTATGGATGTCCAAGTCCCTTATTAAAAATGGCATAGTATTTGCATATAAACTGTGACACTGTCCTACATACTATAAATCACCTCCAGATTATTTATAATACTTAATTCAATGTAAATAAACTGTATTGTGTAGAGAATAATGAAAAGGGGAAAAAAGTATGTTCATGTTCAGTACTAGGTGTAACCACTGTACTTCTGATCCAAGGTTAGATGGATCCATGGATGTGGAACTTGTGGATATGGAGGGTTGACTGTATACAGTTGCCACAAAAGGGCATATATGTAGATGCAAACCCCAACCAAACAGTCTACTGTTGTAGCCATAGAAATTTTGGGGTTTTTTGTTTATAGGAGCAATTTTCCCTATTTAATAAATCCCATATTATTTCTTAAAGTAGAAATAAGAAAAAAGAATTACAAATTTTTCACTTAGTATTTAAATTCTGAATATCAAAATCTTTCATTATAAGATAGATATTCAAATATATATCAGAAGCAAATTGAATTTGATGCTTAGAAAATCTGGCAGAACAACAGAAACAAGGATCAATAGCTGTTGGTTAGTTGCCAGTTGAGTCCTTCTCAGAATTCTGCATTCAATGAAGTAGTTATAATACAGAAAAAGAGATATGTGACCAAATTTAGAGGAATATCATAAAATATCCACATTTAGGTTGTCAACTTTTCAAAATAGGTCTTGGACTGAGTTATTGAGAAAGCAAAAGATTCAGGTAAAACTTTTTTGTATGTTCACGAGTAAGAACATTCTTTAGTTCAAGTGGACCAACACATGTCCAGTACATGTGGGCATTCTACCCTTGAAATTCTGTGCAGAAAATGTGGTCACCACACAGACAGATGTGGACTGCAACATACTCAACTACTTGACTTTTACAAAATGTTTTTAAAAGTATTGTCCATGGTTTGATTCCCAAATATAACAGAGCAAAGTTACATGGACCACTGATAATCCTGGTCTTCATTAAGGAAAAAAATGGGGGGGATCACTAAATAAGTTGGTATGAAAGAATATGAAATAAAATTACATGCCTTAATCTTCCCTTCTTTAATAATTAAACACACAAATATTGCATTAATTTCAATACCAGGAAATTTCACTGGATGTGAAAGCCTAGCATTTCCATCAAGCATTCCTTAAATATATTAGAGTGCTGTCTCATTTAAGGGAAATTTTAAAAATGTAAGTATTAAAAGGAAGTCTCTATCTTGGTCGGGCACTACAACCTCTCACAGTGTGCCTGTCACAATGTAGGTGGCAAAGTCAAGCATCTCCATAAGATGCTCAGGTGTGTTGGCTCCTTTCAACCCTGATCTAACTGGACATGCTTCCAATATAAACTTTCAAGACATAAAATAAACTTTTGATAAGGAACTCAGGCAAAGAGGCACCAAGCATGGTGTTGGACACACAATTTCATCATACTATATGTTTGCTAAATAACAGATTTAAGATGTAAATAGAAACTTTAATCCACATTACTGGTTTTATTGAGGCAGGCGTTTATACCCTCATCATATTTCAAAAGGATTTAAGACAACTAATGAATATGCATAAATTATGATAAAGAAAAGCTTAAAATAAATTAGAAGAAAATCTGAAATAGGTAGGAAGATATGATGAACACAGGAGCTGTGGCTAGCAAACATGTACTTGACAACTTCATCTTCACTGTGTCAGATTTAAAAAGTGCACATAATTTTCCTAAAACAGAATGCCGTTATTTCATTTGTTGTATTTACTTTTCTGAAAGTATTCAGAAATTGACAATAGAATTTTTCCTTATGAGGGATTCTGGGAACTAGGAATCTATGTTTTGCTTAAGAAAAATCTTCAGTTTCAGAAATCATTGTTTAGGATAAACACCAGAAGAGAAGATGAGTAATAGGTGGGGGAGGGGAGTATTCCAGGAACAGCATCATCACAGATTCAAATACATTCAAAGAGCAGCAAGTAAAAGTGTGCCTGTGAGATTTATTATGGAACTAAATGAATAAACCCCCAAACCACACACATACACAGCATCCCAAAGAAAAGGTAAAGGACTTTTACCATAGACATCCAAGAGTTCACTTACCTATAGCTTGAGCTAAGGCTATTACAACCTCCTGGCAAGTTGTGACTTCGGTGACCCCACAAACAATCCTCTGAACTCCATCCACCCATACTTTCAGTTCCATGGTGCACTGGCTAGTCACCCAAGGCCCTGACAGTGGTCATTAGGGTGTCAGGTCATGTCTGGCTTCAGGAACACGGAGAAGGCAGAGACTGTAGTCAGCTAAAAAGAGGAAAACATCATTTTTAATAAGGTAAATGTTAATATTTCTTACATAATATCATATAAACATTATATGAAACTAATTTTAACATATCATGATCCTCCTACTATAAAAGTCCATATGTACTTATTTTACAGAACTAAAGT
This sequence comes from Sciurus carolinensis, assembly GCF_902686445.1. NCBI lineage: Eukaryota > Metazoa > Chordata > Mammalia > Rodentia > Sciuridae > Sciurus > Sciurus carolinensis. The sequence goes on along the minus strand of NC_062216.1, from coordinate 92,147,051 downwards.
CAGCAGCACAAATGCAATTATAGCCACCTAGCGTGACACTGTTCATGTTATTACTACTTTTATAATAATGATTTTAGTTATGTGTCCTTGGGTTAAAAATTCTTATTTACTTGATCAAGCCCTACTGCTCAATGTATATGCTGTTTTTCTGTCCATTTCCCTCAAATTCTTTTGTTAGGATAGTTTCTGAGTTAAAAGAAACAAAAGAAAAAACAGTTCCTGTCATTCCTGGAATCATAAATGACTGAACCAATCCCACCGGCTTGCCAGCTCTAAATATTAACACTTGTCAAAAACATTTGTCAAGGTGTCCTGCTAATGCAAGTTGCACTCCTTTGTTAAGTGTGTGCCTGGCCTCCCCACAAGACTGAGGGAATGGTCTTTACCACTGAGTACTCCCACTAAGCACCGCAGGAGGACAGGTGTGCAAAAAATCTCAGTTGAAGGAAACAAGTTCCTTGGGTGGCTGGCCCCATGTGTGAACTGCTTATCCTTTTCTCATAGCTGGGCTTGATAATTTTACTGAATAAGAAGATTGATACAAACACAGACCATCACCATTTGTTGTATTTGCTGTGCTAAACCAGTACTTAATTTTTTATTTGGCTAGATTATATACCAAACATTCTCATGTCATCAAATCAAATGCCTTGATTTCTTCTACTGGTAATGATTTGAATGGTTTAAGTCTGCACAATTCTTTTCTTGTGAGTTTTCAAAATCTCAACTTTTCCTGAGTCAAATATTTTATCAACTAGGATTTATGTTGTTTATCCATTGTTTTTTGGTTTTCCTATTTCTTTGTTGTTTTAGAAAAGAGCATTAAAGTTTATGAGATGTAATAAACATTGATTTAATTAAGAGTACATTTGGATTAGTTTTAAGGTTTATAATGGTACTGATGTTTCACAATTAAAGACCTTTTAAAAAGCTTGCTAAAAAATACTAAAAACTTTTCTTAGAAAATAGTATTTACTATGAACAGTGGCTTTCCCCCTTTTACATCTTCTTAAAGGACCTAAGACAGTTATAGGCCACCTAGTCACCTGGGTGTTAAGTTAGAACATGTGCAATGGAAAGAGGATAAATTGTATCACTTCTTCCAGAGAAGGTGCAGAAATTCTTTTTGTCATCATGAAAACAGGAAAGGACTGACTGAATAATAACTTCCCAGGATACTGCTTCAGGTCTTTACCTATAATGCAGTGCCAAAGAAGTTTCAGAAACCCCTATATTTGCTTTTATTGGTTCCTTTTAGATATAAATGACAACCGAATATACTATGACATAATTACAAGAGCATGGAATATAATTTGTTCTACTTAAGTCCCCAGTATTTCCCCTTCCCCACCCTTCCTCCCATGCTCTGTTCCCTTCCCTCTACACTCTACTATTCAGAAATTCCTACATTATACACAGAAAGGGCCTTGCTTCCAATGACCAGCTGATTCTCATTACCATGTTTCTAGTTACAAGGTCTTTTGAGATTTTAACAGTCCTGAGAAAAAAGGTTCCAAAGTCAAAGAAATGTAAGAAACTCCATAAACAAAGTTAAAAGTTTCTTTACAGCTAGACTTCTCTGAGCCTCCAAAAGACTGTGAGCACTCTAAGCTTCAAGAAGGAGCTGCACATGCAGCTGTCCCCACTCACCTGGAGGACACACAGGGAAAGGAAACAGTCAGTTGTGACCCTTCAGGTTCTGACTTACTAGGTTCTCTATTTACTAAAAATAGAACATGCATATTCTTTCCTGGGAAAAGATTCAGGTATCAAAAAGTGGTCAAACATTAATGTATTGCTTTATCACATTTTTTAAAACATTGAATTAAAGTCTACTTAATATCTCAACCCTTATTCTTCACTAAAAAAAATCCTGAACTTGAAAAACCTACCAAAAAAGTTCCCCTCCCTCCAAAGAAACCTGTCATTTAAAAGAAACCTCTGGGACTCACTGTTTTTTTGTTTTGTTTTTTAAAATAGTAGAACACTTAGCACATTTTCGAGTGCACAATACAGCACTGTTAACTGAAGGCACAATGCTGCACAGGAGATCTCCAGAATTCAAGTAATCTTGTATAACTGAAACTTTATACCCAGTGAACAGCAACTGCCAACTACCTCCTGCTCCAACCCTTGACAAGCACCATTCTATTTCCTTTTTCTTCAAATGTGACTACAGTAGGTACCTCACTTAAGTTCTGTATTCTTATTTAGACCTTAGCATACTACCACATACTTTCTTATCTGGATTATCTGTTTCACTTTGAACTCTTAATCATTAAGTGAATATAAACCAAACATAAGTGTCATGCACATCTATTACATATTATAGAGTAAGTAATCTTGTGGGAAAACACGGAGCATAAAGAATACTGTTTAGTAAAATAAACGTGCAGGCTTATATTCAAGTTTTTGAACAGACTTTCTAGCAAGGCTCATCAAACCAGGAAGACCAACATTGCAGTTTTCTTTTGTCTTTTATACTTGGAACCTTAAGGATGGTAGGAAAGGTCTTACTGGGTCAGATCAATGGCCTGGCCTGCCCCAGATTTTATTTATAGGAGAGTCACTATTTTTAAGAGAACACAATTTCTGTTGGGTTTTAAGTTGTACTGATAATCATCCCTAACTTCCCTAAAAATCATAGTTGTTTTATTAGCCATCTGAAGAATCTGCTTCTCCATCCTCCCAGAAAAAGCCTGTAGTGCTCCTCTCTAGGAGCTGTAGCCCTGATCTTTCCTTCAACCCTCTCAGTCCAAGAGCTCTTTTCTTCAACCCTCTGAAGTTCCTATAGCTCTATGCCCAGTCCCAGAACTCCGTTAGAGGGGAAAATGAAGTCCTAAGGTGCACTGTAGGTGCATGTGGTAGACTAGTCATCACTAAAACTGAGAACCTGGGGAATAAAGGACTTCAGCATTCCAGTTACAATTTGGAATAAATTTGTCCATGGAAAAATGATATAGTTAAATGAAATGGAAAGTGATGTAGTTAAAAGTAAGGTTCTACTGCAAGGGTATTAATATAGTGCACTTAAGTGTTTCCATGATGAGGTTTCTATAGTCAAATGACCATTATTTTAATAATTTTTATTCAAGTACACGCTATTAGGGAACAAAGGTTCTTTATTTTTTATTTATTTATTTTTTATGTGGTCCTAAGAATCAAACCCAGTGCCTCACACATGCTAGGCAAGCCCTCTATCACTGAGCCACAATCCCAGTCCGGGAACAAAGGTCCTTTAGCAAAGAACCATGCTTCATTTAAAAGCCTACCTGGATTAAGCACCTGCATTTGTGGAGACATTTTCCCACAAGATCAATGCTTTAATTAAGGAATAACAGTCAACCTCCTTATTTCCAAATTCTACATTTGTGAATTTGCCTACTTCCTAAAACTCATTACTGGTGCTTTCGTGGTTATTCAAGGATATGTAGAGTAGTGAAAAATCTCAGCTGCCTGACACGTTCCCAGCTAAGTCTGAACCAGGAGCCACTCTGCCTTTTTGCTTTTCTGCTCTCACACTGTCAGTAAGTGTCCTTTCCTCAATAGATTGAGTGCCATATTTGTGTGTGTGTGTGTGTGCGTGTGTGAGCGTGCGCGCATGCCTGAGTGTGTTTTGGTGATTTTACTATTTAAAGTGCCCGCCCCCCAACCCCTGCCACAGTGCTGGAATGCTGTCTAGTGCTTATGGGGCAAGGAAGCTAAGATGTGACATAGAAAAATGAATGTTAGATAAGTTTTGTCAATGTATGAGTTGTAATGCTGTCCGCTGGGAGTTCAATGTTAATGAATCAACAAAATATGTTAGATACACTGTCTTTAAACAGAAAAACATCTAAAACAAGGGTATGTATTGATTAATTTACAAAAATGTTGTGACCAAAGGTTCACAGGAAACTCTCAGTACTCACTAATTGAATGCTCGAGTCAACCTTATAGGATATAATACGTTGTGACAACTGTCTATTTTACATATATATAAAATATCTTTTTTATATATAATATATATCTTTTATAGATGAGAGAGAGAGAGAGGTGTGGGGCGGGGGGGAACGCACCGGGTCTCACTAAGTTTCGTAGAGCCTTGCTAAGTTGCTGAAGCTAAGACCTTGAACTTGTGATCCCCCTGCTTCAGCCTCCTGGCTTGCTGGGATTACAGGTATGCACCACTATGCCCAGCTTGACTGTATATTTTTAAATATTATAACTTCCTTGTAATGGCAACGATAAATCTGTTGAGCAAATGCAATTACTCCCTGGACAACAGAAGAAAACACACAAGCAGCTTATGATCAATTTTAATACTTAAGGAGATAAAACCCAGCAAGACAAAGTCTGATACTCCACAGCACAGAAGTCAGCCAAACTGTTAAACTTATTCAGCAATTTGGGGTGGGGGCATGATGTGAAGAAAAGAGAGAAAATGCCTATAAAATATGCTGCTGAACTATAGGATACAAATTACCATTTTTCGAAAACTAAGCCTATATATAAAATGAGAAATATGTGCTAGCCCCGCTAATGTACGTTGAAGGACCCAGAAGTGATGATGGCTATACTATTTAAGTTTTACTTATACGGACAATATAGAACAAAGAAAAAAATTTAATAGTCTAGCTTTTTTCTTTCCCTATGTGAAAAGTCTTCCCTGACACCAGTAACCCATTTTTCCTAAAGATGGGTTTGATATTTTCTTTTAGAGATTTGTCTAAATCGTAGGATTTCTTCTTTGATGGTATGTTTTTAACATTCTCAATTCTAACCAATCTGTGTTTACACATTATTAAATAAAATAAACCCATGTTTCTTTTTTAATTATTCATTCTCCTCAGGTGATAACATTCAAATACATTCAGTGACTTAACAATGCCAAAATATGAATGATCAAGTGACTTCTGCAATTATGGCAACTCCCATAACTGGCACGAGTACTTTTCATGTACAGCCAACAAAATGAGTATCTGATGGTCAGATTTGTTTTTCAGGATCAACAAACTATTCTAGGTTTGTGAAATAATGTTCAGCTTTATTTTGACAGTCCTAAATAAAGTGTGTTTGAATATGTGATTATTTTAACTCCTGCCTTAAATTCAAAAGTAAAACTTCTTAGAGATTTCCTGCATTTTCTTAAGATTTGAACAGCTAGAAACTATGTCATAGAATAAACCATTTTATTTCAAGGCAGTGTTGTTCAGTGGAAACAGCATGCTCTGAGCTTCAGATCCTAGGCTCTACTTACTGTGGGATTTAAGTCAGGATGCATGACTTTCCAGGTGGCACTTGTGAGAAATGGAATGAGGTAATGTCTTGTAAAAATATACCTAGTGCAGGGTTTGGCACATAGTATGATATTTTTGAATATGGGAATGAAAATTCTAACTTTTAAAAATTATAAACTTTCTTAATTCAGAAGGGAAAATGAACATCAAAGCAAAATTCTGAATCATATCATGTCCCTAAGAAGACCAACAACCTCAAAAATTTTAAATGAACATTAAAAATGGTAATCCATATTTAAAAGTTCCAATCACATTTAGCATTAAACATGCTATGAGTCTAGATAAAGTTACTTGCATGAGAATACTGATCCTTTTATTAACAAGTATCTTTTACCCTTAAAACAAACTTCTTAAATGAATATAAGTAGTAACTTTAGTTTTTTACTTAGCATCAAATTTAGCAATACTAGGGTTATTACCTTCAGTTAAGTTATTTCAAAACTCAGCTCCAGATAGCTTTCTGGAGGTAGCTTGCTATTTTCTTAAATCAAATACTATATTAAACCCATATCTACAACTCTTCCATAAGCAGAGATACTAACCAACAGTTCTCAAAACAGTTCAAAAAATGTTTGGCAGCACAGTACTTTGCAGAATAACTAAAGGATGACACTTATTTCTAAATTAACAATTTGGGAAATATTGGCCTGCCAAATAAGTCTCAAGTAGACATATGGGATTTTTATGTAATAGGTATAATTTAAGGAAAATGAAAATCTTTACAATTATCCATTTTAAAAAACAGATGTGTATCCAATAACAAAGGTTACTCTAAAAACTTAGCTCTACTTCAAAATAACTCCTCTTACTTGTCCAATATATTAACTGACAGCATTAAAAAGTTTACTTCCTATTCCTCCCAAGTTACTTTTTGTAAGTTCATTCTAATATCCAAAGGGAATCTAAGAACATATTCATTACACTGAATTGTTCTTTGATTTCTGACAGAAGAGCACTAATAAGCAAGTATTTGGCTTGGGGTTTTAAGCCTGAAATATTATACCTAAGGGGATGGAAGAAGGCAGCACAGAGGGAAGCTGGAGAGCTGTGGGTGGTATGTGGCAATAGCCACTTCACAGATGAAGGAATGTCATGAAAGTTACAGAAGCAAACAAAGAACAACACAGAGATGCACAATGTGGCCTAGGCCAAGGTCTTTGATTGCAAGCAATTCCTGATGGTTCTAATCACTCCAGCAGTGGTAGCTCTAAGTCAACTCTAACTGAAATGCCACCATTCCACAAATGTCACTATTCTCAGGACATGCCATCTTTCTTCTTTTCCTTCTGGTCTACCATTCCAGCTTTGTCATACTCTTCTCAAGTCACACCCCTATCAACAAAGCCCCCAAATCCATTTGGCTCTACATGGTGAGGGCTCAAAGGAAGCTGTGGACTCTTCATGCTTAAGATGTCAGAGACGGGTAGGCACATGATACTACTTTCTTTGTGTCTAAAGTTTAGTCTACTAGTCCATGTTGTATTATCACAGTGCAACACTGGGGGCAGGCTAACTTTGTAAAGAAAAGAGGTTTATTGAGCTCAGAGTTTTATAGGTACAAAGTTCTGTATTGGGTGGTTCCACGGTTTGACCTCTGGTGAGGTCCTTTTACTGTGGATGGTGTCACATTAGGTGGGAGGATGAGCAGGAGGAAGTGATCATATTTGGAACTAAACAAGAAGCAAGAGGCTGGGTGTGCCAGGTTCCAGCTTTTCTAACAGTCCAGTTAGTCTGGTCAGAACTAACCAGAATCCCATAAGCAATATCTTAATTTCTTTAAAGGACATGCCCTCAACTGACCACAGGATCTCCCACCTAAACCCATCTCTTAAAGATCCACACTGTCTCCTGATATCACCACCCTGGGAACCAAGCCTCTGTATTCAAACCATGGTAATCACTCATTTCAGAGAGTTCACTGAAACCACAAGGATAAGACATCTTGCCTTTCACAGCTAGCAATGTACTGGCATCCACTAGTCCCATCCAATCATTTCATAGACCATGGAAGGCTGAGGCCTAGCAAATTATATCACTGGAACAAGGTCAAAGGAACAAGTGTTAGCAAAGCCAATCTTTGAAATAATATTAATTTAGTTATTCAGAAACATGAAGTTAAATAATTAAATTTTGTATATACTGATATATAATACCTATTTCAGAAGATGTTGAAGAAGCTGTTTTTGTAAAGAGTTATTATAGACATTAGAATGGCATGAAAAAGCTCTGTCATCTGGTTTTGCTAATTTTTTGTTTATGGAAAGTGAAACAACATGAGATATTAGGATTTTACTGTACTGGCACAAAAGTTTTTAAATAAGAAATATAAACACCACTGGGTTCTATTTCTTGATGTAGTATTTTTAAAAAGGAATATTAAAAACCATCTGTTTCACAATTATACCTTCTGTTAGGGTCCCCATCTACTTCGTGGCCCTCTAGAGATAGAGTGAAGTATGTGTGTAGTGCCAAATTTTGTGATGGCTTAACTTCCATTAGTGCTTTCAGAAGCAGGATGAGAGACTAAACCCTTAAAGTCTTAATGTGAAAAATCCGGAACTCTAGCGTCGATTAAGTCATGCTATCTCTACAGGTGTTATGACAAGGTTCTCTTTCAGTAATCATTAGAAGACTTGCAGTGAGCAATAATGTTACAATGTGCTTCTACTTAAAAAGTTACTCAAACTTGGAGATATATAAAAGGTAGATTTAAGTACAAATAGACTTGTAGTATTTCTCCTTGAGCTTTGGTACATTCATTGTAAACCAGTCAATCAAAGGCAATGAGTTCTTGTTTTTACTCAATATATTAACAACAAGGATAAGTAGTTAGGAGCTGGGGTTGTAGCTCAGTGATAGAGTGCTTGCCTAGCATGTGTGAGGCACGGGTTTCGATCCTCAGCACAATATAAAAATAAATAAATAAAATAAAGGTATTGTGTCTATCTACAAATAAAAGATTAAAAAAAAGAATAAGTCGGCACTCACAGAACTCCTATTAGGTGACAGATGCCATATTAGCTATTATTTTATACACATACACACATTTAATTCTTTCAATACTCATTTATAGCTTTTTGTGCATAAATTATTGCTAAACAAATGAGGAAACCAAGGCACATAGAAACCAGATCCTCAGCCAAGTCAACCAGTAAGCGGTAGCTCCAAATCTGATAATGCTCACAACAAAGTTACTTATGTTTATGAAGTAGTTATTAGTAAAATTTACAAGGACATTAGTCATCAGTATTCCTGAAAGTAATCAAGTAGATGAGACCACATTAGCTATAAATTCCAACAAAGTGGAATGATTTAGTCCCATTAGTGCCACAAAACTGAGAAGTACAGAGTTCATATTCAATAATCAAATCAGACTTAATAAGAAATATATGACCCTTGAGGTTCCTGATGAAAACTCCTCCGAATATCCCTCAACTCAACAAAGCAGGAACTAGAGCTAGAGTCTCAATCCAAATGTTATCTGATCCCCAAAGTCTAGGTCCTTTCCACTGTAAGCTGCTAAAGGCAAAACCATTTTTATTCTCCACACCTAAACTGATATAGGCCACTTCCTTAGTGACTTTTATGTCGGAGTGATGGCAAGTTATGTTCATTACTTGATATAATACATCTAGTTTCTGAATTCAATATTTAAAATAAATTTTAAGGTTTTGCAGTGAAACTCAGCACTTTAGGGAGGATGACAATGGACTTCTCATTCATGACGTCATATATAAGAAGTGATCAGTTCTGACTAACAAGTTCATTTTTATAATGCCAATAAAGCAAATGTGAAAACTTCCAACAAAATATCTTTTTTGTGTGTTTTGTGTGTATGTGTGTGTATGTGTGTGTGTTTATGTGTATGTTTGGTACTAGAGATTTAACCCAGGGATACTCTACCACTGATCTACATTCCCAGTCCTTTTTATTTATTTATTTATTTATTTATTTTGAGACAGGGTATCACTAGGTTGTCCAGGCTGACCTCTAACCTGCTATCCTCCTTTCTAAGCCTATAGAGTCTCTGAGAGTACAGGCATGTGTCACTGTGCTCAGAAACATTGTTCATTCTTAAGACTACAGTGTTGACTTCAAATAGCCAAACTTCATATGCCAAAACATCTTTCTTTGGAGGTATTTATTTCTAAGCTAAATTAGTACATAATTATTTCAAAGACAAAATAAAATATTTTTGAGGAAATAATAACAAAACATATACACATGACAGAAGAATATTGGAGCTCTTGAGTCCTGGGTCAAAGTTGTTGCCTGGGTCAAAGTTGTTGCCCATAATACTTTTACTAAACTTCATTTTAAGATTTAATTAACACAGTATATAAAGCAGTAAATGTTTCTTAAAATTTCATTATTATATTTAATCAGTTGACAAAATACCAAGTATTTTAAGAGCCTGGAAACCAGAAATTATATTTGGCAAAAGCAACCATGCAAGAGTATTTGTTAAACTGGAACTATTTCATTTCATTGAGAATTTAAAAAAAGCATCTATTGAACAAGTTGAAAGCACAATAAGTTTTCTGTTAATCTTTAAGAGGCAAGAATAATTCTGCTTATCCTATTGTTTTCTGAAGAAAATCTAAGTCAATTAAATAATTAAATCTCTGACATGCAAATAAAGGTGTATCCTTAGTGATATTTTAAAGTAAAGGTATTTTCCATTACATCAAAATTTATCACAGGCTAATTAATATAATGAAATAATGCTACTATTCCCCAAAGCCATACTTCATCCTTCATATTACCTTTGGTTGCCATTCTCTTTAAAGACACAATGTGTGCTGCTCTGCAATTAGTTGGGAGTGTTTTGAGTTTCAAATGATCCTAGAAAGTGTTATACTAATTTATTGGTATCCAATATTACTGAAGAAGATAGATGCTAAGTTTGAGACGTGCACTGTAAAATTTTAGGGCAAAGAACCTGATATTCATTGTAAATATCATCACTGATTCTGATTAAAGTGGTATTCTAGTTGATAATAACCTATTGATAGAACTGAGTTTTGGCCTAGTCACTACCCTTCATTGAAACTACAGTGTCAGGTGAAGATGAATGTGACTTTTCAATTAGCAGTTAGATTAGAGGAAACCTAGAGTATAGGAATATGAATGGCCCAACTGTAGGGTAAAAATGATGAATCAATTTAAATACCAGCGCACTTTCCAAATCAACTGTTTATATAAATGGGGGAACCCCTAGTTTTTGTTGTATTTAAATAAATATATTTGCATTTCACTAGTATATCCATAGTATCTTTATATTTCAACAAGCACTACATTTTCAAGTAGAAAGCAAAGCTCAAGCACTACTAAAGTAGACATCCTGGTAAAGGTTGCCTGCAGGAGAAACATCAACCCACATATTATGCCAGTAACCACTAAAATCTCCACCTGCCTCAGTGAGTTACAAAGTGGGAGGGACAGATAGCACAGTAATAAGTGACTATTTAGATAGGAAGGAGATGGAAACAATATTAGAATAGTGTACATACCTAGCACTTGACAAAACTGAATTTTATAGAGACATTTTAATTGAAATATAATGTACTACAGAAAAATTCAGAAATATTGTCATGAACTTTCACTAAGTGTACACACCCATTTAATCACCTCCCAGATCAAGAACTACCTTTCTCTTACCCAAAGGCAACAACCCAACCTCACCCAAAGGCAACAACCTCTATGATCTCTATCATCAGACTAGTTTTGCCTGTTTCTCAACTCTGAATAAATGAACTATAACATATGGAATAGTGTTTGGTTTTGTTGACCTAACACTGAGTTTGCTGAGCTTCATCCATGCTGCTGTGCATAGCAATAGTGCATTCTTTCTCACTGCAGTAGAGGGTTTTCATTGCATAAATGCACCGTAATTTTTTGTCTATTCTCGTGTTGATTGGGTTATACGAATAACGCTGTTTTAAACACTTTACCTTGGAGCAAAATTGTTGCACGTTGCAAATGCAGGCTAACTGATCTCCCTGCCTGCCCACCCTGCCTCTCTCCTTGCACATACATCTATTTTGCATATCACAGCTACAGGAAAACCTTTTTCAAGTAAAAATCTGATTCCACACTACTACTCAGAATCCTCTGCTGGCTCTCCATTGCCTTCGCGTTAAGATTCATACTCCTCTCAGATCTCTGATGTGTTTACTGTTCCTTGATTATCTTTAAACTTTACTAATTCCATTCTAGTTCTTGAATCCCTTGGCACAGTGGGGACAGAGTGTGTGCATCACGTGTGTCTGTTGAATAACACAATTATTAACTGCACAGGACAGATTCTGACATAGTTTATGCTTAAGTAGGGGAAAGAACAAGTACCAACGAGAAAGCATGTGAGTGCAGAGGTGATTAACTGGTATTCAAGTATGTTAAGTTCAGTGAAGTCCTGCAGTATTGATTTGAATTCCTAGAATAAATATTTCATCTTACCATTAATTGATACTATTGTGAATATTAAATACCAAATTGTAAAATTCTAAAATATTTTCTGAGGCAATACCTTAAGAAAGCATGCTATTAGAAGATTCAAGATGGTGAACTAGAGGGAGGCTGCATTCCTTATTGTTCCATGACTCAGGATTCAAGCAGAGGAAATCTGTTTCTACGCTGCCTACTAATCCCCTGCTGTTTGCCCACCCCACCCCAACCTGTTCATTTACTGCTGATCATCCACCATTTGCCTGTTTGCCCACCTTTTGCCTGCCCATCACTTGCCACCCAATGTCTACCTGCTGATTAACCCCTGTTTGCCTACAGACTGCCCACGGATTGTCCACTGCTTGCTGCTGCCTGGAAGTCCACTGTCAGTATTCCCACAAGTTTGGTTATATACAGCTGCCACCATTTTGGAACACTGGCCAGGATCTTGGAGTCTAGGACCAAGGGGCCTGCAGGTTTGCTGCCACCACCATTGCCATCTCAGGGCATGGCTGCTTAAGTCTGGGGATACCAGCCAGGATTTGGAGATATATTGTTGGGGTATGTGCAGGTCTAACCTGAGGTCTTCCTGCTGGATGAGCTAGTGGCCACCATCTGGCTGCCTCTTTGTAGGGTTGTCTTCTTTGTGTGAGCACATACCTGGTGGTCTCTGTGCATGATGAAACAGCATTGAGATCATGGGATGACAGCAAGGCAGAGCCTGGGAAATCTGAAGCCCAGATCCCTCAGATTGCAGCTGGGTCTGCATGGGCCAGTCTGGGCCTGGCAAGCCTGTGGAAAGCTGAAAATTGGGGACAGTTCTCCCAGGGGAACACAGGTTGGAGGAACTGGAGAAAACTGGGCTGTCTCCAGTTCAGTGAATGCTGAAGTGCATGGGGATGGAAGGGGCCAGCTACAATGGGGGGGAAGACTGGAACAGGGTGTGAAGGCATCTTGCTATTGGCTCACTCAGCCAATTAGTCTGCCACCCACTGGACTACAGCTACTACCGAACTTCAGAAAACCCCAGAGGGGAAGCTGAGAAAATTTCTGAAAGCCAATGGAAGCAATCATTCAATTTTCCATTGAGATTTCCTTATTTTTTCCCCTCTCTTTTATATCTCTACTATCTTTGAATCTAAATATTTTTCATGCATCAATTTATTGAGGAATGGGATGTCTGAATAGTACATTACAGTTTTGTTGTGTATTCTTATATTTTTACATTTTTAAAAAAAAATCTGCGAATATTTTTTCTCTCACTTATCTGTTGCCCTGGATTCTCTTTCTCACTTCTCTCATGCTAACAGTTAACCTCTATTAATTCCTCCTTCCCTCTTACTATAAATTTTTATCTCTATCTTCTGTCCTTCTCCCTCATAAACATCACATCTTATACTACTTCTGTTTCTTCTTTGTCCATCATTTGAAATGGTAAACCCTTTCAGTAGACTTACTGTTCGTATCATAGACAATAATTAAACACATTATTTCTGTTTATTGCAACAAAAGTATAGATGCCTTAATAGGAGCTATTTGGTTTAAGGTTGTATATTGTTTGCATTGGGTGCTGTTAATATTGGTCTCCCTCTTAAAGGTGAGGTACTGAAAGCCTTCAGTAACACTATAAACCTACAGGGTAGAAACTGTACTGCCTCAGATCCACCACTAGATGGGAAGATACACAAACAACATGAAAAAACAAGGGAACAAAGTGCCTCAAACAAACCAAGATGATCTTTGAAGTAAAGAATAGTATCATAGAGAAAACACAGGAAGTGAAAGATCACTTCAACAAAAATAAGAGCAGAAATTATAAAAAGGCATCAAACTGAAATCCTTGAAATGAAGGAAATAAACCAAATTAAAAATTCAATGGAAAGTACCACCCACAGACTAGACCACTTAGAAGACAGAACCTCAGGCAATGAAGACAAAATATATACTCTTAAAAAATAAAGTTGACCATAGAGAGAAGATGGTAAGAAACCATGAATAGAACTTCCAAGAAATAAGGGATAACATGAAAAGACAAAATTTAAGATTTATCAGAATAGACAAGGAAGGCGAGGAGATATAAACTAAAGGAATGCACAAACTTTTTAATGACATAATATCAGAAAATTTCCCAAATCTAAAGAATAAAATGGAAAATCAACTACAAGAGACTTACAGGACCCAAAATTTACAAAATTACAGTAGATCCACACCAAGGCACAATATAATGAGGATGACTAACATACAGAATAAGGATAGAATTTTAAAGTCTACAAGAGAAAAAAAATCAAATTACATATAGGGGGAAACCAATTCAGATTTCAGCTGATTTCTCAACCCAGACCCTCAATGCCAAGAGATCCTAAAATAACATATATCAAGCGCTGAAAGAAAATGGATGTCAACCAAGAATTTTATATCCAGCAAAACTAAGCTTCAGATTTGAAGATGAAATAAAAACTTTCCATGATAAACAAAAGTTAAAAGAATTCACATCTAGAATATTCCATGAGGAGGAAATGAAAAAAAAAAAAAAAAAACAGAGAAAGTCAGCAAAGGAATAAATTACATTAAAGGAAAAGTCAATCATAGGAGAAACTAAGTCAAGTTAAAAACCAAAAATAAACCAAAATGACTGGGAATACAAATCACATCTCAGTAATAACCTTGAATGTTAATGGCCTACACTCATCTTTTCAAAGACATAGACTGGCAGACTGGATTAAAAAAAAAAAGACCCAACAGTATGATGTCTTCAAGAGACTCACTTCCTAGGAAAAGACATCCACAGACTGACAGTGAGAGGATGGGAAAAAACATGTTACTCATGTGGACTGTGTAAACAAGCAGGAGTTTCCATCTTCATATCAGATAATGTGGACTTCAAACCAAAGTTAGTCAGAAGGGATAAAGAAGGACATCTCATACTGCTTAAGGGAATCATACATCAACAAGACATAACAATTATAAACATATACGCCCCCAACAATGGAGCATCCATGTACATCAAACAAACCCTTCTCAATTTCAAGAATCAAATAGACACAATAATGTTGGGTGACTTTAACACATCTCTCTCACCATGGGATAGGTCTTCCAAACAAAAACTAAACAAAGAAACTATAGAACTAATATAATCTATAATTTAGACTTAACAGACATATATAGAGTACTTCATCCATCATCATGCAAATATACTTTCTTCTCAGCAGAAGAATCCTTCTCTAAAATAGACCATATGGTATGCCACAAAGCAACTCTTAGCAAATACAGAATAGAAGTACTACCCTGCATTCTATCAGATCATAAGAGAATGAAACTAGAAATCAATGATAAAATAAAAAATAGAAGCTACTCCAACACCTGGAGACTAAATAACACACTATTCAATAACCAATGGACAGCAGAACAAATCAGGGAAGAAATAAAAAAATACTTAGAGGTAAATAAGAACACCAATACAATATATCAAAATCTCTGGGTCACTATGAAGGCAGGGCTAAGAAGAAAGTTCATTGCATTAAGTTCATTCATTAAAAGAATAAAAAGTCAACAAACAAATGACCTAACATTATATCTCAAAGTCCTAGAAAAAGAAGAACAAATCAACACCAAAAGTAGAAAACAGGAAATAATTAAAATAAAAGCTAAAATCAATGAAATTGAAACAAAAGAATTCAAAAAATTGACAATATGAAAAATTGGTTCTTTAAAAAAATAAATAAAATTGACGGAGGTCGGACGGTGCTGAGCCTGACCCCCACCAAGGTCAGACGCCATCGCTGAGCCCGACACTGAGGTCAGAGGCCCATAGCTGAGCCTGCCTGCCTGCTCCCCTACTGCTGAGGTACACCGCGCCTGCCTCCATGCTGACTCAGCACAACCTTCCTGGGGCTCCCCAGCTTCTTTGGAGGTTGGTGCAGGCACTTTGAATTATTCCTGAGGGCGTAGATGTCATCATTGGAAGGGTGGCTCCCTTCCTGAGACACCTACAGGAGACTGGAGGCCCTTTGACAGGTACCTCTATTTACTCACTTATATCCTACACCTTTCCCCATCCTCTTGTTCACAACTAGAAATATTGTAAATAGTAATTTCACTGATCCTGTTTATTTTAAAAATGTTAAAGTCTTTATAGGGGCTATCTGGTTCAGGGCTACATTTTCTTTGTTTTGGGTGCTATTGGTATTGATCTCCCTTCAAAGGAGAGGTAGTGGAAAACTGCAGGGTCATAATAAGCCTGCAGGGACAAACTTCAGTATCTCTGATCTTCACTGCTAGAGGGGAATATATAGAAACAATAAAAAAAAAACAGGAGAAGAAAGTGTCCCTAACAAACCAAGATGCTGTTGTGATAGACTCCAATGACAGCATGGCAGTAGAAATGACAGAAAAAGAGTTTAGAATCTGCATGATTAAAATGATCCATGAAGCAAAAGACGAGATAAGAGAGCAAATGCAGGCAATGCATGACCATTCCAGTAGACAGTTAAAAGAGCAAACGCACCCTGGCGTGATTCCGTCCTGCAAGTCTCTTCTCTAGGGCAGCAGCCTATTTTCCGTCCACCTTCTCTCCCACCTAAGTGCGTGCTACCACCCCATGGAAGATTCGATGGACATGGACATGAGCCCCCTGAGTCCCCAGAACTATCTTTTCGGTTGTGAACTAAAGGCTGACAAAGATTATCACTTTAAGGTGGACAATGATGAAAATGAACACCAGATATCCTTAAGAATGGTCAGTTTAGGGGCTGGTACAAAGGATGAATTGCACATTGTTGAAGCAGAGGCAATGAATTATGAAGGCAGTCTAATTAAAGTAACATTGGCAACATTGAAAATGTCTGTACAGCCAATGGTTTCCCTTGGGGGCTTTGAAATCACACCACTTGTGGTCTTAAGGTTGAAGTGTGGTTCAGTGCCTGTGAATAATAGTGGGCAGCACTTAGTAGCTGTGGAGGAAGATGCAGAATCAGAAGATGAAGAGGAGGAGGACGTAAAACTCTTAAGTGTGTCTGGAAAGCGATCTGCCCCTGGAGGTGGTAGCAAGGTTCCCCAGAAAAAAGTAAAACTTGCTGCTGATGAAGATGACGACAATGATGAAGAAGATGATGATGATGATGATTTTGATGATGAGGAAACTGAAGAAAAAGCTCCAGTGAAGAAACCTGTATGAGATACTCCAGCCAAAAATGCACAAAAATCAACCAGAATGGAAAAGACTCAAAACCATCAACACCAAGATCAAAAGGTCAAGAATCCTTTTAAAAAAACAGGAAAAAACACCTAAAACACCAAAAGGACCTAGTTCTGTAGAAGACATTAAAGCAAAAATGCAAGCAGGTATAGAGAAAGGTGGTTCTCTTCCCAAAGTGGAAGCCAAGTTCGTCAATTATGTGAAAAATTGCTTCTGGATGATTGACCAGGAGGCTATTCAAGATCTGTGGCAGTGGAGGAAGTCTCTTTAAGAAAACAGTTTAAACAGTTTGTTAAAATATTTCGTCTTCTTTCATTTCTGTAACAGTTGATATCTGGCTGTCCTTTTTATAATGCAAAGTGAGAACTTTCCCTACCATGTTTGATAAATGTTGTCCAGGTTCCATTGCCAAGAATGTGTTGTCTAAAATGCCTGTTTAGTTTTAAAGATGGAACTCCACCCTTTGCTTGGTTTTTAAGTATGTATGGAATGTTACGATAGGACATAGTAGTAGTAGTGGTCAGACATGGAAATGGTGGGGAGACAAAAATATACATGTGAAATAAACTCAGTATTTTAATAAAGTAAAAAAAAAGAGCAAATGCAAGAAGCAAAAGAATACTTCAATAAAGAGATAAGAGATTCTGAAAAAAAAAAAGAAAAAGAAATACTTGAAAGAAACAATAACCAAATTAAAAACTCAATAGAAAGCATCACCAACAGAATAGACCTCCTGGAAGACAGAATTTCAGACAACAAAGACAAAATATTCAATCTTGAAAATAAAATTGAACGAACTGAGAAAATGTTAAGAAATCATGAACGGAACTTCCCAAGAATTATGGGATATCATGAAAAGGCAAAATTTAGGAATTATTGGGATTGAGGAAGGCACATAAATACAAACCAAAGGCATGAAAAACATGTTCAATGAAATAATATAAGAAAATTTCCCAGACTTGAAAAATGAAATGGAAAATCAAATACAAGAGTCTTACAGAACACCAAGTGCACAAAACTACAACAGATCCACACCAAGACACATTATAATGAAAATACCTCACATTCAAAATAAAGATAGGATTTTAAAGGCTGCTAGAGAAAAACATCAGATTACATATAAGGGGAAACCAATACAGATATCAGCAGATTTCTCAGGCCGGACTCTAAAAGCAAGAAGGACCTGGAATAATATAGTTCAAGTTCTGAAAGAACATGGATGCCAACCAAGAATACTATACCCAGCAAAACTAACCTTCGGATTTGAAGATGAAATAAAATCCTTCCATGATAAACAAAAGTTAAAAGAATTTACAAATAGAAAGCCTGCCCTACAGAACATTCTCAGCAAAATATTTCGGGAGGAGGAAGTGAAAAATAACAATACAAGTCAGCAAAGGGAGGAACAACCCTAAAGGAACAGTCAATCAAAGGAAAAGTAAAACAACAAAAGTAAGCCAAAATGAGCAGGAATACAAATCGTATCTCAATAATAACCTTGAATGTCAAAGGCCTAAATTCAATAATCAAAAGACATAGACTGGCAGATTGGATTAAAAAGAAAGACCCAACAATATGCTGCCTTCAAGAGACTCATCTCATAGAAAAAGACATCCACAGACTAAAGGTGAAAGTATGGGGAAAAACATACCATGCCCATGGACCCAGTGAAAAAGCAGGGGTCTCCATCCTCATATCAGATAAAGTGGACTTCAAATCTAAGTTAGTCAGAAGGGATAAAGAAGGACATTTCTTACTGCTTAGGGAAGCATAAAACAGCAAGATATAACAATTTTAAATATGCCCCAAACAATGGCATCTACGTATATCAAACAAACCCTTCTCAATTTTAAGAATCAAATAGACCAAAACACATTAATAGTGGGGAACTTTAACACACCACTCTCACCACTGGATAGATCCTCCAAACAAAAACTAAACAAAGAAACTATAGAACTAAATAATACAATCAATGATATAGACTTAATGGATATTTACAGAATATTTCATCCATCACTGAGCAAATATACTTTCTTCTCAGCAGCTCATGGATCTGTCTCCAAAATAGACCATATGCTATGCCACAAAAAATCCATTAGTAAATTCAAAAAAATAGAGATCCTACTCTGTATCCTATCAGACCATAAAGGAATGCAATTAGAAATGAACAATAAAACAACAAACAAAACTACTAATATACCTGGTGACTAAATAATATGCTATTGAATGATGCAATGATAACAGAAGACATCAGGGAAGAAATAAAAAAATTTCTTAGAAGTAAATAAGAACAATGACACAACATTTCAAATTCTCTGGGACACGATGAAAGCAGTACTAAGAAGAAAGTTCATTGCATTGAGCTCACACATTAAAAAAACAAAAAGTCAACAACTAAATGACCTAACATTACACCTCAAAGCCCTAGAAAAAGAAGAACAGATCAAAACCAAAAATAGTAGAAGACAGGAAATAATTAAAATCAGAGCTGAAATCAAAGAAATTGAAATAAGAGAAACAATTCAAAAAATTGACAAAACAAAAAGTTGGTTCTTTGAAAAAAAAGTAAACAAAATTGATAAAACCCTAGCCATACTAATGAAGAGAAGGAGAGAAAAAACTCAAATTACTAGAATTTGTGATGAAAATGGAAAGATCACAACAGACACCATTGAAATACAAAACATAATTAGAAGCTACTTTGAAAATCTATACTCCAACAAAATAGAAAATATCAAAGACATCGACAAATTTTTAGAGACATATGATCCTCCCAAACTGAATCAGGAAGATATACACAATCTAAACAGATCAATTTCAAACACTGATATAGAAGAAGCCATCAAAAACCTACCAACTAAGAAAAGCCCAGGATCAGATGGATTCTCAGCCAAATTCTACAAGACCTTTTAACAAAGTACTGATTCCAATACTCCTCAAAAGTATTTCAGGAAATAGAAAAGGAGGGAACCCTTCCAAATTCATTCTATGAGGCTAGTATCACTCTGATACCAAAACCAGACAAAGACACATGAAAGAAAGAAAACTTCAGATCAATATCCCTGATAAACATAGATGCAAAAATCCTTAACAAAATACTGGCAAATCGCATACAAAAATATATTAAAAATATCACACCATGATCAAGTGGGGTTTATCCTAGGGATGCAAGGTTGGTTCAACATTTGGAAATCAATAAATGTAATTCACCACATCAATAGACTTAAAGTTAAGAATCACATGATTATTTCAATTGATGTTGAGAAAGCATCTGATAAAATACAGCACCCCTTCATGCTTAAAACACTAGAAAAAATAGGAATAGTAGGAATATACCTCAACATTGTAAAGGCTATCTATGCTAAGCCCATGGTCAGCATCATTCTTAATGGAGAAACACTGAAAGCATTTCCTCTAAAATCTGGAACAAGACAGGATGCCTTCTTTCACCACTTCTATTCAACATCGTCCTTGAAACGCATGCCAGAGCAATTAGACAGACCAAAGAAATTAAAGGGATACAGATAGGAAAAGAAGAACTAAAGTTGTCACTATTTGCTGATGACATGATCCTATATTTAGAAGATCCAACAAACTCCACAAGAAAACTTCTAGAACTAATAAATAAATTCAGCAAAGTAATAGGATATAAAATCAATACATGTAAATCTAATGCATTTCTATTCATAAATGATGAATCCTCTGAAAGAGAAATTAGGAAAACCACTCCATTCTCAGTAGCCTCAAAAAAAATAAAATACTTGGGAAATAATCTAACAAAAGAGGTGAAAGACCTCTATAATGAAAACTACAGAACACTAAAGGAAGAAATTGAAGAAAACCTTAGAAGATGGAAAGATCTCCCATGTTCTTGAATAGGTAGAATTAACATTGTCAAAATGGCCATTCTACCAAAGGTACTATACAGATTCAATGCAATTCCAATTAAATCCCAGTGACATTCCTCATAGAAACAGAGAAAGCAATCATGAACGTCATCTGGAAGAACATAGCCAAAACAATCCTGAATAGAAAAAGTGAAACAGGAGGTATCACAATACCAGACATTAAACTATACTACAGAGCAATAGTAACAAAACAGCATGATACTGGCACCAAAATAGCCAGGCAGATCAATGGTACAGAATAGAAGACACAGAGACAAAACCACATAAATACAGTCACCTCATATTAGACAACGAGCCAAAAACATACAAAGGAGAAAAGATAGCCTGTTCAACAAGTGGTGCTGGAAAAACTGGAAATCCATATGCAGTAAAATGAAATTAAACCTCTACCTCTCACCCTGCACAAAACTCAACTCAAAATGGATCAAAGACATAGGAATTAGACCAGAGACCCTGCACCTAATAGAAGACAAAGTAGGCCCGAATCTTCATCATGTTGGCTTAGGATCAGACTTCCTCAATAAGACTCCCAAAGCACAAGAAAACAAAGCAAGAATCAATAAATGGGATGGACTCAAACTAAAAAGCTTCTTCTCAGCAAAGGATACAATCAAGAATGTGACGAGACAGCCTACAGAGTGGGAGAAAATCTTTTCCACACGCACTTCAGATAGAGCACTTATCTCCAAAATTTATAAAGAACTTACAAAACTTTACAACAAAAATGCAAAGAACCCAATCAATAAATGGGCTAAGGAACTGGACAGACACTTTACAGAAGACACACAGGCAATTAATAAATATATGAAAAACTGTTCAACATCTCTAGTAATTAGAGAAATGCAAATTAAAACAACTCTAAGATTTCATCTTACTCCAATTAGAATGGCTTTTATCAAGAACACAAACAATAACAGATGTTGGCATGGATGTGGGGAAAAAGGCACACTTTTACATTGCTGGTCGAGTTGCAAATTGGTGTAGCCCCTCTGGAAAGCAATATGGAGAATCCTCAGAAAACTTGGAATGAACCCACCTTTTGACCCAGTCACCCCACTCCTCAGTTTATAACCAAAAGACCTAAAATCAGCAAACTACAGTAACACAGTCACATCAATGTTTACAGCAGCTCAGTTCAGAACAGCTAGATCGTGGAACCAACCTAGATGCCCTTCAACAGATGAATGGAAAAAGAAACTCTGGTATATATATACAATGGAATACTATTCGGCCATAAAGAAGAACAATATGGCATTTGCAAATAATGGATGGAATTGGAGAATATCATGGTAAGTGAAATAAGCCAAGCCCCAAAAACCAAAGGCCAAATGTTTTCCCTGGTAAGTGGAGGATGATATATAATGGGGGTGGGGGTGGGGAATGAGAGAATAATGGGGGAACTTTAGAATATGTAGAAGAAAATGAGAGGGAGGGGGGTATGAAAAATGGTGGAATGAGACAGACATCATTACCCTATGTACATGTATGATTACATGAATGGTATGAATCTATATCATGTACAGCCATAGAAATGAAATGATGTATCCCATTTGTGTACAATGACAGCCTGTAAAAAATTAAAAGCTAAATAAAATAAAAAAAATAAAAAAATAAACAAAATTGATAAACCCCTTAGCTACATTAATGAAGAGAAAACAAATTATTAAACCTTGTGATGAAAAAGGAAATAGCAAGATGGATGCTACTGAAATATAGAAGATAATTAGAAAGTATTTTGAAAATTTATACTCAAATAAAACAGAAAATCTTGAAGACATGGACAAATTTCTAGAGACATAAGATCCACCCAAACTGAATCAGAAGGACATATATAATTTAAACAGATCAATTTCAAGCAATGAAATAGAAGATTATATCAAAAGTCTAAGAACAAAGAAAAGCCTAGGACCAGATGGATTCTCAGCAGAGTTCTATAAGACCTTCAAAGAAAAATTAATACCAATACTCCTCAAATTATTCCATGAAATAGAAAAGGAGGGAACCATTCCAAACTCATTTTATGAGGCTAGTATCACCATGATACCAAAACCAGACAAAGACACATCAAGAAAAGAAAACTTAAGACCAATATCCCTGATGAACATAGATGCAAAAATTCTCAACAAAATTCTGGCAAATCACATGCAAAAACATATTAAAAAGATAGTACGCCATGATCATTTGGGGTTCATCCTAGGGATACAAAGTTGGTCCAATATACAGAGATCAATAAACGTAATACATCACATCAATAGACTTACAGACAAGAATCATATGATTATTTCAATAGACACAGAACAAGCATTTGACAAAATACAGCACCTCTTCATGTTCAAAACACTAGAAAAACTAGGGATAGGAGGAATATACCTCAACATTGTAAAAGCTATCTATGCTAAGCCCAAAGCCAACATCATTCTAAATGGAGAAAAATTGAAAGCATTCCCTCTAAAAATTTGAACAAGATAGGAATGCCCTCTTTCACCACTTCTATTCAACACTGTCCTTGAAACCCTAGCCAGAGCAATCAGACAGTTGAAAGAAATTAAAGGAATACAAATAGGAAAAGAAGAACTCAAACTATCATTATTTGCCCACAACAGGATTCTATATTTAGGAGGTCCAAAAAACTCCACCAGAAAACTTCTTGAACTCATAAATGAATTCAGCAAAGTAGCAGAATATAAAATCAATACCCATAAATCAAATGCCTATTTATTCATAAGTGACAAATCCACTGCAAGAGAAATTAGGAAAACTACCCATTCACAATAGCCTCAAAAAAAAAATTGGGAATCAATTTAACAAAAGAGGTGAAAGAACTCCTCAATGAAAACTACAGAACACTAAAGAAAGAAATTGAAGAAAACCTTAGAATATTGAAAGATCTCCCATGCTCTTGGACTGGCAGAAATAATACTGTCAAAATGGCAATACTACCAAAAGTGTTAGACAGATTTAATGCAATTCCTATTAAAATCCCAATGACATTCATCATAGTACTAGAAAAAGCAATCATGAAATTCATCTGGAAACAATAAGAGATCTTGAATACCCAAAATGATCCTTAGCAAGAAGACTGAAGCAGGAGGCATCACAACACCAGACCTTTAACTATACTACAGAGCAACAGTGATAAAAATGGCTTGGTATTGGCACCAAAATAGACAGGTAGACCAATGATACAGAATAGAAGACACAGAGACAAACACACATGAATACAGTTATATCATACTAGACAAAGGTGCCAAAAACACACTGGAGAAAAGACAGCCGATTCAACAAATGGTGCTGGGAAAACTGGAAATCCATACGTAGCAAAATGAAATTAAATCTCTATCTTGCCCTACGCAAAAATCAATTCAAAGTAGATCAAAGACTTAGGCACTAGAACAGAGACCCTGCGCCTAACAGAAGAAAAAGTAAGCCTAAATCTTCATCATGTTGGCATAGTATCTGACTTTCTTAACAAGACTCCCAAAGCACAAGAAGTAAATCAAGAATCATAAATGGGATGGATTCAAACTAAAAAGCTTCTTCTCAGCAAAGGTAACATTCAGTAACATGAAGAGTCTACCGAATGGGAGAAAATCTTTACCACATGCACCTCAGATATAGCACTAATCTCCAGGATATATAAAGAACTCAAAACACTTAATACCAAAAAACCCAAATAACCCAATCAAAAAATGGGTTAAGGAACTGAACTGACACTTCACAGAAGATATACAATCGATCAACGAACATATGAAAAAAATGTTCAACATCTCTAGCAATTAGAGAAATGCAAATCAAAACTAAGATTTTATATCATTACAGTCAGAATGGCGACTATCTAGAATACAAGCAATATTAAGTGTGGGTGAGGATGTGGAGAAAAAGGAACACTCATACAATTGAAAACTGGTGTAACCATTATGGAAAGCAGTATGGATATTTCTCAAAAAACTTGGAATGGAACCACTATTTGACCCAGCTATCCCACTCCTTGTTAAGGACTTAAAATCAGAATACAACAGTGATACAGCCACATCAATGTTTATAGCAGCTCAGTTCATAATAGCCAAACCATGGAACCAACCTAAATGCCCTTCAACAGATGAATAAAGAAAATGTGATACATATACACAATGGAATATTACTCAGCTTTAAAGAAGCATGAAATTATGGCATTTGTGGGTAAATGGATGGAGCTGGAGAATATCATGGTAAGCAAAATAAGCCATCCCAGAAAACCAAAGGCCGAATGTCTTCCCTGATAAGTGGATGCTGATCCATAATGGTGGGGGGGATGGAGGAACTTTGGTTTGTGCAGTGCAGGGAGGGGTGGGGAAAGGGTGTGGACAGTGGAATGAAAGACATCATTACCCTATATACATGTATGATTACACTACTAGTGTGACGCTGCACCATGGAGCCAGAGGAATGAGAAGTTGTACTCCATTTGTGTATAATGTGTCAAAATGCATTCTACTACAGCAAATTAAAAAAAAAGAAAGCATGCTATTTTTCTAATCTATAATCCATGGTTTCCATATTATCTTAAATCTTAAATGAAACAATGAACTGAAACATACTTATGGATGTTATTTTTTAAATGCTTAGTGAATGGAAACGCTTGAGTAAATCACACTTATGAAAGGGGATAGAAAAATAACTGCAAAACAATGTCTAATGTATCTTAGAAATGGGGGGAAATCAGTATAGGTATAAAATTCTACTGATGAAGTTGTTTTGCACCTTACCACTTAAGCAAAGCTTTTTCCTCCCTAAAATAAACATATTAATCAAAATAGAATAAATGTCACCAGTCAAGAGAACAGACACGCTCCACCCTACAAACTGAGGGTTTAAAAAAAAAAAAGAATGTGAGGAATCTAATGAGATCAAAACAAAGGAACTGATAAAGTAAACAGCAGAGACTTTCTATGCCATTTTCAAATTCCAGTTTATAAATTACCTATCTGAATAACTTGTCTAAGATTATGAAGATAAGCAGACCAATGGATGGGCCTAAAGTTAATATTCTCTCCCATTCCTTAGCCTGGGAATATACAAAGTGAACATAACCATATGCTCTTTTTCCAACCCTTTCTTCGAATATATTATTTGCTTACTCAGTTGACAAATTCTTAATTGTTATATTTTCCCCTTTAACTGGAGAATAGATAAAAAAGCCTTTTCTGATTTATAACTATATCATTTCAGAAAATAATTATGTTAAACTCAGTGAAAGAAAATCCTTACAACATAATCAGGGGAACAGAAAGATTAAATAAATTATTAATTATTTTTTACTATAAAAATAAGAGTAAAACTGTACAAAGTATAGTCCAACAAAATGAACTCCAATATTCATGTTAGTTTGAAATAAATATATTTAGTGCTCATAAAATAATAAAAAAATCACAGTTCATAAAGATTCAGTAGATACCCAGTTTCATTTTAAAAACCATACTCTCTCATTTCTAAAACATTTACTCTAGCAATTCATCGTCTCAGTAAGGTTCTCCCATAAATAAAAGTAGCTGATTCAATTTTGGATAATTTGAATTGGTAAGGGATATACATATTTCTATAGAGCTGTCCAACAAAATTTAAAATTTGCATCTAGGGGTGACATAAAGCTATAAAATTCACTTAAGTATACTTAATTTTGCCTTACATGGAACCTCCTCAGCATTAATATACAAATTCATATCAGATTGCTCCATGATTCCATATTTAGACTGATCTAAGCTTGAAATTTAGTATTGAATGTGCATATACATTATACATATATACACACGTGTATATATATTTATATGTGTATATCTTGTGCACACACACACACTTTCTCTGTTTTCCTATCATTAAAACTAGAAACAGAATTTTCCTTTCTTCTTTATAGCTCCTGGTCTTTCTTCTTTATAGCTCATTAAATTAACTGAATTACCCAGCAGATAAATTGTTCAAGTTTATACAACCATTCAATGTCAAAGTCATTTCTAATTTCCCAAATTTTCAGAAATTTGAAATATTAATCCAACTGAGTTTCCAAACAATAATACAGAGCTCTATTAAACAAAATAAACAATGGTAAACTCTAAAGGCTGTACATATGCAAAATAATTTAAGAAATGCTCAAAAACTAATGGCTTGTGTCTCCATGGGATAAATACCAACATATTCAGGAGATAAGATACAGATTAAGTAGGATTAATTAGATTTTAGACTATGAA
This sequence comes from Sciurus carolinensis, assembly GCF_902686445.1. Lineage (NCBI taxonomy): Eukaryota > Metazoa > Chordata > Mammalia > Rodentia > Sciuridae > Sciurus > Sciurus carolinensis. The sequence continues at coordinate 92,120,002 of NC_062216.1, read as the reverse complement.
AAGAATCAGAGTAAATCTATACAAATCATAGTCTATCAAAATGAACTCAAATATTCATGTTAGTTCTATATAAATATAGTGCTCTGAAAACAATGAAAATTCACAGTTTCATATAGAGTCAATAGTTACCAAAATGGGAATCAAGGATTCAAGGCTGAGGAGGTGAAGTGGGAGAAGAGGATGTGAGGGAAGGCTTTAGTGTATAGGCTGGGACAGATGCTTTCACACTCAAGAGGTCCCAGTTACAGCAGATCAACTAGCAGGAAGTTCCCAGACCTCCCAGCACAAGTCCATCAGAAAAGTCACTTCCTACCTCTTCTATCCTTCCAAACTGGAGATAACTTCTCTCCTCTAGGACAGGAATCACTTCATCACTCTTTCATGCCATGCCCACTCCTGACCTTCTTCCAAAATCCCATCTTACTGACAACCCATTTAGAAGTTTCTCCATTGCTCAGAATTTATCCAATAGTGGCAGAATAATTAAGAGAATAAAGTTGCTAACTTTAAAATTCAAATCCAATTATCTATATTTAGCTAATAAGCCCAAAATCTTATAAGGAGATACACAACTTTGTAATTTCTTTTTAAAAGAATCATGAATGCTAACAAATTTATGATTTAATAACTAAAAAAGCAAAAACACAAGAGTATTATTAAAAAACAAACAACAAACCAAAAAGTCAGTGGTTAAGTGAATATAATACTTAAATAAATGTGCTGAGACAATGAGGGTCAATGCATGCTGTATGGAAATATCACAGTGAATTCCATTAATAGGTACAACTAATGTGCTAATAAAATAAATATTAAAAATGAAATTTATTTAATTTTAAATATATGCTGTGATTCACAAGCCCTATGTTAATTATCAGAAATGGAGATCAGACATTTTGTAACACATGATTATTTTAAAAAAACATAAATGACGTTCTTTTTCTTTGTATAATTATTTACTAAATCTAGAGGCTTGATTTCTCTAAATCAAATAGTTGTAAGTTTTATTTAAATAAATCTACTCAAGAAGTAAATAAAATTATTCCTTCAACTCCAAAGTCACAGGTGAGTCTCTTAAAAGAAGGGTAAGAACACTAAGTGAAAATTCATGCTATTAGAAAAATCAATGGACTATGACGTGGAAATGATCAACTACTAGTACTATTAACATACCATGAAGTTTCACAAAATGGGCAATGAGTTAACAATTTAAGAATAAATACAGCTCTGAGATAATGCTTTCTGTTTTTAACACCTGAAAAATTCAAATAGTGTTAACAAGTGTTTAGATAATTTATCAAGTTAGATGAAGTAGTTATCACTATCATTTTGTAACACCCCTGAAATCAGAACTCTGCCTGCTTGGATCTCACCATCCTCTCAGATTTATCACAAGGGAATGAAAAGCAGCAAACGAAGAGGCAGAAAACCCAAAGAACCGTCTAAGGAAAACTGAAGAAAGGCGATTGTCCATATACTTGGCAAAACTAATTCTGTAGATGTCATGGAAGTCACCTTACAAATTCATCTTCTGAGCCTAACATGGGCTATAGGCCAAATTTCACAGAAGTAGGCCCCCACTGAAATTACAATTGTAGGTCATGTTATCCATCAATCACAGGAACATCTATGATGTCCCTTCACATTTTGAGTGCCACTAGGAGAGTTAAAAAACAAACAAACAATTTAAAAGCAAGCTCTAAGAATATAAACATTTTCTAGAAAAATAAAGGAAAAGACCTACAATTATGAAGGAATTAATGTCCATGAATGTTCCCTGAAGCTCTAAGTAGAAAAGCCTCACAGACCTGAATGACAGGAAGGATCTGTACTTGAAAACAAAGGAGTAATTTATCAGGGTAATAAAAATTCATTGTGAAGACACTAAAGTCAAACCAACTAAAAGGAACAAGAGACAAAGCAATGTCCTAGAGTTTTGGGCCCTAGGAGCTAAGGCTTCAATGAGCACTAATTATATCTGGTTAGAAAAGTGAATTAAATGTTTTCTTTTAAACTTTTTAAAACAAGAACATTTTAATGAACCAAGAGTTTTGAACTATTTCCCAAAATTAATCTTAGTAATTAAAGAATTGATTATACAAGTTTTTGTTTGTGTTTGTGAATATGCCCTGTATAATAGTGATGAAGGCGTATTTTGAAGATAGCTTTGGGCTTCCCAACATGCCTCAGAAATTGGGGCATAAAATGCAGAGCATAAAAATATGGTAAGTACCTCTGTTGGGTCTGGGGTGTTCATAACTGAGAATGTTAAATACTTTCAAGAAACTGGCAAAGCCACATTTTTTAGCTTATTTATTTTTATGGTCTTCATTGTATTTTTTTTTTTTTTTTTTTTTTTACATCTAAGTCAGTTTTATTTCCAAAGGAACTAAGGATGTTCTACTTTGAAACTCATCTTGAATCAAAGCTTCATTCTAAGAGTAAAAGTCCAAAACAGGAGAGATGATACTAATCTGAGAACAAGCTACTTTGTTTTAGTGGTATTTGTTCACTCAAAGCACAAAAACCACGTGCAATATGTGTTAAATCCAGAAGTCTACAGATAATGATGACTCAATATAACTCTGATGTTGGAGGTGTACACGAGGGCAGAATGACAACAGAGCAAAGAGGAGGTGACACTGTCAAGTGTATACATGGCACAGGCATTCAGCTTGGTCCCTGAGTCCCAGGCTGGCTGGAGAATTACCTTCCAGTAGTCTCAGACTCAGGAAATTAGCCTGTTGTGGTGACCTTTGAGTGCAGCTCTTGATTTCAGGACACAGCCACGTCTCTGAAGTTCTTTCCTCTGCAACCCATTCTAGTAGGTTTTTTCAGCACACAACCCACCCAGACAAAATCTAGAGGGGCCCCATGGAAGTAGTCATAGAGGTAGGCCAGTCATATAAAGGATGCTTTGGAAAATAATTCCCTGAATCCATTGTGCTAAAGTTATTTCACTGTTAATCTGTTTTTTGGTTATAAATATGTAATAAAAAATCCAAGAAAATTATTACTTCATTTGGTAATTAATGTTTACAAATGGGCTACAGATTTTGATAAGAGACATAATAAAATTGGATCTTGGTAGTAAAAAAAATACAAGTTTTTTCCCTATTTCTAAAAATGTCAAGAAGGTATACAAAATTCCAAAATTAAACAAAATAACTGATATTAAATTTAAAATTTGTAGAATGTTCACTTTTTAAATAATGTAGCAAAGTGGGTGAGGTGTGGGGTTGGTGGTAGCAGAGATCTGCCCAGGTGAGGAAGAGTATTTGATCACTCATATTGCTTAGATTTCTGGAACATGAAGAAAAGGAAGGTCAGTTTTTAGGATGCCTGTCATTTTGTTATTGTTTTTGAATTCTCTGTGGACAATGCATCCTTACTACATACTCTAGGCAACCTCTTTTTACTGGCCTGTCCTTGACACCACTGTCAAGGAGTTATCCAAATTTAGTTGTTGTGGCTTTTATATTCATTGTGCCAACTTCTTCATACAATTAAAGAATATTTAAAAAAAATATGTGGCAACTAACTGATGTTGTTAGAAAAATTGGATAAACTAAGATGTAAAAGGGAAAAAATAAACTTCCTCTGAGTTAGTAATCATACACACTGTAATATATATACACATACTTTAAAAAAACCAGGTAACCAAATCTGGCCTGTATTAAACATTAGTTTCATAGTCATCTAGGTTCTTTTCAAACAAAAATAAAATGAAAGAGTCCTTAAATTTAAATATTTAAATAAAAGTTGGTATTCCAAATAGCCTATATATGAAAATAACTTTCTAGGGCTGGGGTTGTGGCTCAGTGGTAGAGTGCTTGCCTAGCACATGTGAGGCCCTGGGTTCGATCCTAAGCACCACATTAAAAAAAAAAAAATAGTAAAATGAAGGTATTGTGTCCATCTACAACTAAAAAAATATATTTTAAAAAAAGAAAATAACTAAAAAATAATAAATATTGAAACAAGTATCAAATTTGCAATGGTAGTTGAACTTTACATTTTTATTAAATAATTTTCTGTTTATTCCTCAGTAAGAACTTTTCAGTTCAACAAACAGAAGCCATTTTGCAAAAAGGTTTAAGATAAATCTATAACTGAGTCATGGCTTTCCCTCCTGATGTGCCCTGCTATTGTAAAGGCATGATTCACAAAGAATATTCAGACTGTTTCTACCACTGCTCATCCAAAAATTCATTAAGTCAGTCATTTCTCACTCCTGTCAAAATGTGGGTACAGAAGCAAGAAGAGTGAAACACCATGGGAACCTATAACGAACATATCAGGTATCATCCACGTTAAATGAAGACACAAATCAGTACCAAGTTTCTGCACATTTCACTCATATTTTCCACATTAAATTAACTTGAGAGGTTGATGTGGTTTCTCACCTTTGATTCCGTCCTGTTTCTCCCTACTGCCTACTATAAGAAGGTCATTTAACAATCTGAGGAAAACAATGGTAGGCTACATTTGACAGACATGACTTCCACATCTCCTATTATTTACCTTAGCCTATACTTCAGAGTTCTATTCATAACTCACTGTACACAGATGAAAATCACTAGACTAAGTTACCTAACAACATTTAAGATATTCTTTCATTTACTTTACCTTAGTAATTCTTTAGTAGTGGCTATGAGCTTCTGCATCTAGGCCAGGGATACTCCATCAGTTTTCTAACCCCAACACCACATGGAGAGGACTCAGTTTTATGAACACAGTGACAAACTAAAATAAACATAGCCAAAGCTGTATTGGAGATAGGGAAGTGTCAGATCCCTGAGTACACAGCAGCAGGATAAAATAGCTCCACTCTCCATCTAGGATTGTTATTCATACTGCTTCCAAAAATTAAAACTTATTTTACCAGTGGGAATGGATCAAGCAAATAATCTTAGAGAAAATTCTTCATTTTTCTTTTTTAACAGGCTATGTAATCCCTATTTCTTTTTTTTCCAACATTTATTTCCCAATCTCCTGCTTCTTACATTCTTACTAAAATGCTGAGGGAGGGAAGAGAAATCAAATGAGGATGGGACAAGATCCAAATGTGAATTACTTTATTACATCTTAAAAATGTAATGTATCTCAAAATTCATAGTATTGTATTAAGAATTTAAGAAAAAATCCATCTTACTCAAAACACCATTCAATAGACTCACCAACAAGTAGTAAATAACGTTCTAATTGTTTGTCATAACCTACTTTTCCCTTTCTAGGTACTCTGTATTTATCACAACATTTTGGCTTTAGTTCCTATGTGCATTAGATACTATAAATTACATCTTATTTTTGAGATTTATGACAAGTACTTTTGGTGTTTCCCTATGAACTTTAGTGGCGTTTTTCCAATTGTCTAATACCACTGATAAAAGTTAACTCCAGCAGTAAGATTAGTTAAGAAACTGCTTCTCCGGGCTATATCAAGGCACTGATCCTTATTGCTGTGGACAGGACTTCCTTGCCAGTTTTACTCTTGCATAAGTTGTATAGCCTAGTGATAGAGAGTTCCTATGTATACAGTTGGCTGAGAAGAATGCCACCTAGGCTAGAAACAGAAGAACTGATTCATACAGTTAACATTTCTTTTCTTTTTCTTTGCTTTTAAGAAAAGAAGAGTTCACTGCAAGGGCTCGGGGGTGGGGGGAAATGTAAAGTCATTCATAGTTTCACCCCTGTGGCTCAAACTTCATTCAAAGAGCAGATACCACTGACAATCTTTTCACGTTAAGTTTCTTTCCTTGGCCTAAATCTATCCAAGAACAATCTTGTTCATTTCCATGGATTCATTCATTCAATATTAATATATATCTGGGTGTTTCTTATTTAAATCTATGAATATTCCAGCCTAACTCAGGATAAAGTCCATAGTTCTATCACTGTCCACTTTACTCCAGCCTTTCTATTAACTACTCTCTGGCTGCATGAGGAAACCCCACATTGTACTGTTCTCTGCTTAGAACATCTTCTCTCCTACCCATGCCAGCAGCTCCCAGGTATCTTGCTGGGTCCGAGTCAATGAGGTGGTGGTGGGGAGGAGGCACAGTATATGAGTGCTTCCTCTATAGCAGGCACATACGATGTCTCAAAATAATCCACTGAAGTAATTTTATTATCATTCCTATCATATAAAAAATAAAGAACCTGGAGTCTTTGAACGATTAACTAATTTGATAGACTAAAGCTCCTACAAGATGGAACAGTGATTCATACCAAATTGGAATGAAGAGTCCCTGCTCATAACTTTAGCTGGATGGTACCAGGAAGGTTTGCATATTGAATGCAAATAAATAGTCTTTACCTCCACAAAGAAATATTCTTTTTTAAAAACTTTAATACATTGCCCTATATTTGCTTCTGAGAAGATCAGTAATATTCAGAATTTAATTAGAATTAATTTCCTTTTTTCCTCTAAAATAACAATCAGAATAATCATACTAATGACATTGTTCTAAAGAAAACATTTATATTCTGGATAATTTTAACATGCTTGGGGATGAAAGACTGAAAATAATATCTTAGTAGGCTTAGACAAATAATATTGTGGAAAAACATAAAAGGATATGAAAGATCTCATTGTTCCTGTCATTTTAAATTGTGAAAATAAAAAATGCTACAACTAACTTGTGGTTTTTCTGTTATGACTGGAAAAATCACAGTTTTTACTTAGTGATTCAATACTTAAACAGATATCAAATTCTTTTGATTAAGGGAGTTCCACTGGGTTGGGGAATATAGCTCAGTGACCCTGGGTTCAGCAAACAAACAAAAACAAACAACAGAAAACCCAAAAAAGAAAAAAGGAGTTACACCATATTCCATAATGGCCTGAGAGCTGGAGCACATGGTTTGAGTAAGAAATTAGTCTCCGAATGAGACTCATGCAGTATTCATGGTTCAACCAAACGCGTCAGCAACATTCAAACCATCCTTAGTTCTTTCCCTTAGAAAGCAGGTCAACTGAAGGGTGGCTGGACTGTCCTACATGTTTAGTTTGCTACTTTAAAGAGGACAGGTTTGCTTTAAAACAGGATCTCACATGAACTGCTCTCTGGAGCACATCTGTGTGGATAAGAAGTTCTTTCTTTTAACTCATTAGGTAATAGTTTAGCTTTGGTGTAAAAGATTCCAGATGTTTACTCTAACAGATTTTATAGACACAAGGGATTAATGTCAGACACATAATCACTGGTTTTGGAGCAGGGCCAAACTGTGTTCATATGCTGTTTAATTATGTTGGCACTCCAGGCATTTCAAATATCAACAGAATTTCTCAGTTGATATTCCCATGTGGAATCCTGCTTTAAATAATTATAGAGGGGTAAATAAATTGGGTGCTGTACATGCTAATGAAATCTATCTGGCTTCTACTTTTAATGGTTTTGAAGGTTTTTATGAATTAAAAACCTCTTAGGCTATAAATAGCAGATAAATACACAACCAAAACTGCCAGGAAGTATTTTCTTATGAATTCTTTGCAGCACACAAATGTAGTGATTTTCATTCTCCTAAAAATTCATGTGTCCCTAGTGAACATTTGACTAAGCCATTAAAGATTCCCAGGAGTCCCAGAACTTGACTTTTGGATATACTTCTCCACATAATCAGTGCTAGAAGCTTATTTTGTATAGACATTCCAAAATTCCTTGCCTAGTGCTTTTGAACAACCTGCTATGAATATAAAACCATACCAACAGAGAATTATACTAATGATTCATATTTCTCCTGTTTCCTTTTAGGAAAAGTTAAGCATCAACAATATATAATATTCTGACATTTAAAAGTTTTATATGAGAAAATAAAAATAAGTAAATCATCATAAGAAAGAATGAACTGGATAATAAAGTGCTATTTTGTAAGAAAGACCTTTTCAGGAAAGCAATGGAAAAATTCCTAACCCAGAAATTTTCCAGATATAAAATTTCCATCCATCCCAAGACCATATGTTAGTTACTCCTCCCCTGGGATATGAGAAGTTTCTTTCATTTATTGTAGGTTGCTGACATTTTGCACATACACTTAAACTGAACACACAGAAATATATATTTCACTAAAATAACTCACATGTGATAATAAGAAAATTAAGGTATCTTGGTAAGTTTATTTGGAACACATTTATAAATACAACATACAAGTTAGATAAAATAAGTTACTGAAGTATCATCTCCTCAGCTATTCCAGATTTTTCTGAATAAGAACTTTTCAGTAATAATAGATGTAGTTTTACATTTGTGGCTGCTTTTGAAATTAACCCTCTTCTTTTCTTAAGCTCTCCCACTCCCCCACTCTGATCCCTTAAGCCCTACTAACAAGCACCTTTAGGGGCAAGCAGGCATTTCCTAGTCCTTTATTTAAGAATTTCTCAGACCATCACCTCTTAACCATTCTGACTGTCAACAGCAATAGTTCAAAACCTTTATTATCACAGGCCCTCATAACTTTACAGCTGCTCATGTCTCTGCAATCCATCTGACACACTGCCACCAAATCCTGCATTTCCCTCAGCCTGGCGCAAATCCTGTTTTTACCTCTACTGTGCATATGACAGAGGTTTAAACATTTGCTGATTCAGTTCAGGAACTCTACACAGACTTCATACCACCAGGATGAGGAAGGATGGGTCCCAAGTGTAACGCAAAGTATACTTTGAAAATTAAAGTTAAGTATATGGTTTAAAAAAAAAAAAAAAAAAAAACGAACAATCTAGCATTTTGGGGTGTTAAAATTTAAAGGTCCAGCAGTTGGCAAAATTAAAGTAATCCAGAAATCTAGCATAACACAACTCCTCAAATTTGACACCCAAGATCTAGCAACTGTAATGTTGGCAAACTCAAAATAATACAGAAAGTAGCTTGTCATTTTAAAATGCTATATTAATTTAAGGACTGGCAGAGTATTAAAAAACCCACAGACCTCAAAAAATGAGGAAAAAAGTCTATGAGTAAATTAACTTGACACTAAGCTACAAGATGTGAAATAAAGTTTACTAGATTGTAAACTCAGAAATTATATCACTGTAAAAAAAACTTCATTTATACTGAAAGCATCAACACCTAAGTTGGTCAGAAATCAACCATATTTAAGAAATGCCAAATCACCTATGACATCAACTTGATATTTCCAAGATAGTCTTTGAAGGGTCTGTAAGTTATAGCCTGCTACTTGTTTATGGAAAACAGCTAGGCTCATTCATTTACACAATATCCATGGCTGCTTATGTGCTATAGAGTGAGAGTTAAGTAGTTACAACAGAAACCAACTAGTCTTCAAAGCCTAAATAACTTACTATCTGACTCTTTATAGGAAAATTTTGTAGGCCTCTGACTGGTTGACATGGTAGAAGGTCATCCTGATGGTCCTGTTGCTCTAGCTGAAGATGCTGGTTACACACCCAATCAGAAGGGAATCCCTGGGAGGCATTTTCCTGGCTTCATGTTAATGAGCACAGAGTATTTAATACTTTTGATAAGGATATACAACAGTGTGATTAAAATATGATGGTTACTTTTATTTTTAAAATTTTTGTAAACCTAGTACCTGCATGTATGTTTTCTACATACTTTGCAGTATTAGTGTATAGAGAAGATTTGTAGTTTACAGATCATCTCTATGGTACTGAATACTCTAAAAACCACACTTGTGATTATTGAGTACTTAGTATGTTCTTTCTATAATAAACTCTAGAATACCTGTTGCTTTATTACCAACGACACTAAAATACTATGTTTCTATAGGAAATAATATGTTAAAATAGTTATTATGTACTTCTGGGATTAAGATGCCTTAGATTAGCTGAAGAGTGGTTAATAGTTCAGGAACATAATAATTAAGCACAATCAGATATTTTATGTCGCTTTCTTTGTGCTATCATTTAGATACATTTTGTGATACACAACTAACCTTGAAAACCATTTGTTTATATTGTATGTATGAGGAAATATTTTTTGAGTCCTAACTTTGTTCCAGACATAATCCTGGAATTGCTTATCTATTATATTAAAATCGAATTTTGTGGAAAAAAAAGGAAAAATTCACAGATGTCTGTTATAAGAGAAATATCATTCACTCAAATAATCTCTTCTACATTTAGGGTCATGTGGGTTTTTGTTTCATACCTAATGTCTCATTATTGTGCCTATCAAATTATTAACAGTGATGGGGAGCATCACAGGCTAGAAAAACAATGCTGTGAGTGAGAGACACAAACTCAATACTGGATTACAAAAAAACACAGTCTATCTGACCTGGACAAGCAGTTTTGAAAACTGACACCAGTGAACCCTATAGAACTTTCTCTGAAAATAAATATAAGTATATGGATTGGAGTCATTTCTACTTCTGGGACTATAAACCATGAAAAACAAAATAGACTTACACTGTCACAGAAAAACGTTCTCCTGAATAAAGCATTCTTTTGATTATGGGGAAAAACTACAAACAATTATTTTATCATTAAGTGTAACTATACCAGTTAAATAACCATGTCATCTCTCTCTTACATTTTAGAAAATGAATGAATTAAAATTAACTTTGACACAATTTAGAGATTTTGTGGTATAATCTATAATCCAAAAGAAAGAAAATATCCTTTATATCATTTTTGTTTTTAAACCTATTAACCATTTTTTTAAAATAGTATAGACCTCTTTGTAAGTTGCCCTAAATCCTTTTTAAACAAAGTGAGGCACAAATAACCAAAGTAGCAAAGATTGACAAAAAAGTAAAACTGACAATCTGAATTCCATTTATTAACAAACACAAGAAGTTACCCCTGAGGAAGTCACCCAATTATATATTGGTTAGATAGTTGAATTAAAGATAAATAACAGCCAGGAGTATGCATCAGACAGTGTAGCTTGAGACTGATAGTTTAACCAGTAGGTAAAATTTTCCTCTAATTAGAATGGTAAAAATTTTAACCAAAAGGGAAACTAAGTTTTAATATCATATGAAACTGCTAAGAAGATGGTCTTACTAAGAAATAAATCATTATGAAAATATTTTGGATCTGGAATTAAGGCCGATCATAAATATAGGAATAACTGATGAGTAACCAGAGATGCAGCATATAAACATGATGGCAAAAATATATTGTTTTGTTTGGGATGAGTACATGAAATATTATAAGACAAGATATGAACATAATTTAGGCAGAAGTGAAGTAAAACATTTTGTCTCCTGAACTTGGGGCTGTGGTTTCAGCCACCAGAGGCCACTCTTTCCCAGAGAGACATAAAGTTCTAAGGTTCTCACTCACTGTGTTTGTTAAATGGATACAATAAAAGATACACATGTTGGCAATATTATTCTTTCTATCCAAAACAAATCTGAATATTGAGAAAAATGGAGAGTAGAACTGAAAGTTTCCTGAGAGGCTAAAATGATGTTCATAATAGAGCTGAGTCAAGTTGCTGAGGGAGTGTGGAAGGAATATTGTTACCAGGGAGAAGAGAGATTTATGGAACAGCTAGTTGCCAAGCCGAGAGAGATAATGGAGAGAGCTGGAAAGGTTTCTGGATTTTTTTTATTGTATTATAATTACAACCTCCTGTACATCCTTCAGTTCAAGACTACATAACAAATTGTTTTTTGTTTTTTGTTTTTGTTTTTTTTTTCCAATTAGCTTTGCGTGTCAAACCTAAATTTTATGTACCAAATTTGGCTCTAAGGAAAGTAAATTAGCCAAGGCTCCTTCAGGGTTCAAGTGTACATATCTACAAACAGAACAGAAAAAAACCTTAATCCCTCACAAAGCACACTCAGCAAATATCTTCCTCACTCACCCCATCTTCCAAATATTATAGAAAGAAGCCAACAATTCATGTTTCTAACCCATTAGTTAAGGGAGGTCCTCATTCTCTATTGCCACTAGCTAAAATCACAGGTAAAAGTAAAAAGTAAAAAAGTAAAAGTCACAATTTTATATATGTGACAAAGGGACGATTTAGCATAGACCCTAAGAATACCAAGAGATCAAACATTTTTAAATTTCAAAGAAAGGGTAATCAGTAGCCCAGATATCCTTAGTAGTTTCTTTATGAAATCTTATTGGAGTACAGTTTTGTATTCCAACATATTGGCAAATCAGTTTATCACACATCATTGTATCTTTTGGATATCTATTGACTTTCCCAACTACAAAGGCAAAATATATCACTATAGAATATTGAGAAAAAAGAGAAGGCTTTGAGAAAATAAAATCACCTACAATTCCAGAGGATATGAGAAAGAAGTTCTGGGTGAAATATATTTTACACATGCACACACAGACTTAAATTTACACGTGGTTTCAACTTTTTAATATTATCATTCATCTACATTCATCCCCAAATGAACTATCACCTTTCGGTCCCCTTTCCCAGTGAAATAAGTTCACTAAGAATCTGAGGCTGGGTGGGCCATGCTTTCACGATTTACTCTTTCTCTGTACCTTCTTTGATGTCTCTGCAGCATCTGCACTCTGACCACTCCTCTACAAACATTCCAAGCTCCTCCCACCTATCTGGTCACCCTTTTCTGTCATCATTTTGGGTTGTTCTTTTTCAGGTTTACATTAACTACTGAATTTCTGGTTCCATAGTCTATGCTTCTCATTCTACCCTCTCCCCCTAGGCAACTAAAGTTGCTCTCATGGTATCAACTACTAACTACATGGCTGATGTGCCTAACACACAACAAATGCTAAAAAGATGCTGAATTTTATTAATGACTTAATATTAAAGACTTTTGATTCTAATCTCCACTAAGTTCTCATTTCCAAGGCCAGACAGAACCACACAGCAGAAACCTCTTATCTATCACAGTTGGGACAGGTAACTGGCTGGTTAATCATAAAAGCGTGTTAAAGCAGTGAATGATAAAAACAAGACAAATAAATATTTTATACATTGAATTTTAATCAAATAAATGCCCATTCATTAGTCCATAATGTTAGAGTTACAGCCTTCTCTTTAAATAAGTGCTGATTCTTCAGTGTCTTTCTTGACTAACTTGCAGTCATGGTGAATTATCTGTTCCTCAGTTTCTGTTTGTTTATCAGCTTTATGAAGTATCACTAACAAGTCATACAATTCACCCATTTAAAGTTCACAACTTGAGAGTTTTTAATATATTCACAAATTGCACACTATCACTACAATCACTTTAGAACATTCTCATTACCCCCAAAATAAACCCCATATTCATTAGCACTCACTTTCTATTTTCCATAAAAGCCCTGGCCCTGGGCAACCATTCATTTCCTTTCTGTCCCTATGTATTTGCTTACTTTCAACATTTTATCTAAACAACAATCATACAATATGTACTCTTTTGTGACCTATTTTCCTTAGAATATAGTTTTCAAGGTTCATCTATGTTGAAGCAAATAACAGAACTTGCTTTTTTGATTATGTAGACAACTTTGTAGGTATGAAGTGATATCTCATTTTGGTTTTGCTTTGCAGTTTCCCTGAGGAACAATGTTAAGCATCTATTAATTGGCTTACTTTGCTATATCTTCTTTGGAGAAATAGCTATTCAGATTCTTGGCCGATCTTCTAATCGGGCTAGTGTCTTTTTTATTGCTAAGCTGCAAAAGTTCTCATGTTATATAGACTAAAGTCTCTTCTCAAATAAATTATTTGCATCTTTTCCCATTACAGAAAAGTTGTCTTTTCACTTTGATGGTATCATTTGAAACATAAATTTTTAACCTTGATGACATCCAGTTTATCTATTTTTTCTTTGTTACTTGTGCTTTTGGTATTATATCCAAGGAACCACTGTCTAATAAGTTTCAAGAGGATTTACCCCTAAGTTTGCCTCTAATAGTTTTATAATTTTACTTATTACATCTAAATATGTGGTCTATTTAATTTTAATATATGATATGAGATATGAGGGACCAAATTCATTCTTTTGCAAGAGGATACTGATAGATCCATAAACATGGGATGTCTTTTATTTAGTTCTTCTTTAATTTCTTTCAACAATGTTCTGTAGTTTTTGGTGTCTTTTATCTTTTGTGAAACACATTCCTAACACTTTATTCTTTTTGATACTATTATAAGTGAATTTTTTCATTTCATTTTTGGTTGTTCATTGCTAAAGTATAAAATTTTTGCATAGGGGTCGTGTATCTAGCAAAGTTGAATAGTTTAAATAGTTTTTTTTTTAGTGGGTTCCTTAAGATTTTCTATGCATCAGATCATGTTATTTGCAAATAGAGGTAGCTGTACTACTTTTTTTTCCAATCAGGATGCTTCAGTTCATTTTTTTTCCCCCAATTCTCCTGGCTAGAAATTCCAGTACAATTTTGAATAGAAATGAAAAGGGTGGAAATCCTTGTCTTATTTATGATCTTAGGAGGAAAGCATCCAGTCTTTTACTGTTAAGTATGATGTTAGCTTCAAGTCTTTCTTAGATGTCATTTTAGGTTGACACAGTTTCCTAGTTCTATTCCCAACTTGTTGAGTATTTTTAAATGAAAGGGTATTAAATTTTTAAAATTTGTTCTAATTTATTGCACATGACAGTAGAATGTATTTATACATTTTGATAGATCATACATAAATGGAGTATAATCTCTCATTTTTCTGATTATATATATTGTAGGATCACATTGGTCATTAAATTTTGTCAAATGCTTTTTCTACATCTATTAAATGATCATGCATTTTTTGTTATTTCTTCTGTTTATATATTATAATAGATTGGCTTATTTTTGTGTGTTGAATCAACCTTGTATCTGTAGGAAAAGTCCCATTTGGTCATGGTATAGGGATCATTTTAATACACTGTTGGATTTGGTCCACAAGTGTTTGAACAACATTCATAAAAGATATTACTGTGGCATTGTCTTTTTTTGTGATATCTTTGTCTGAATTTGGTATCAGGAGTAATTATGGCCTTACAGAATAAGCTGAGAAGGGGGTCTCCCATTTTCTGTTTTATGGAAGAATTCATGAGGAATTGGTATTAATTTTTCCTTAAATCTTGGTAGGATTCACCAGTAAAGCCATTTGGACATTGGTTTTTCTATGTGAGTATAGATTTTTATTCCAATAACATCATTAATCCTACCCATGAATGCAGAGCCCTCATGGCCCAATCACCTCTTAAAGGTCCCATCTCATAATACTGTTAAAATGGCCATTGAATTTCAACATGAGTTTTGGAGGAGTCACACCCACTATAGCAAAATGTGTCACAGCTCAAGAGCTGGACAAGCTGTTCTTATCAAGTTTTTGGATTGTCTTAAGTGTATCTGTTAGGTTTATTTGCTGTATACCCATAGGACAATTTCCAGTAACTTTAAATAGTTTTCACCAGTTATGACTGGTCTGTTGGGGAGTAGCACCGTGGAACTTTTTGTGTTGCCTTTCTGAAAATACAGTTCCAGTTTCTATAATTTAATTTAATTTATTTTTTAGATGACAGTAGAGTATTTTTTGAAATATTATACATACATAGAATAAGTATAACTTGTTCCAACTAGGATCCCATTATTGTGGTTGTACATGATGTGGAATTACATTTGTCATGTATTTATATATGAGGATAAGTAGTTTCTGTATTTTAAGTGCAGAAAGAAGAAAAAACTTTGGAAGTAACTGGAGTAAAAAAATTCCCTAGATTAAAAAATCTAACTCTGATATTTATTATAAACAAATAAAACCAAATAATATACATTGCACATTTGGAATGTGCTAGGCACTGTTTTGAATGGCTAGAAAATATTAATGTGTTTAGTCCCTCCATAAGGTACGAAAGCTTTTTAAATTTTTTTTCATCCTCATTTTATACATGAGAATGGAGGTTAAAAAAATTTGCACAGGTCACATAGCTAAGTAGAAAAGCAAGTTTAAACAATTTTTAAAAAAATTTCCTTTTTTTTCAAAAATAGATACTTAAAATATGGTTTATAATGTAAAGAATTTTAAAAACCTGTTTGTACTTAGTACTGTAATCATTTTTTAATCTTATTGTTTGAAAATAGTTTCTAATGGCTATAAAATTTTGTACCATATTGCCAAATTTACTTCACTTCCACAGCAGATAGGTTATGTCTCATTATTTCCTTAGCATAACTGAAAACAACATTCTCTTTTAAAAACCTCTTGTCAATCTCTCTGTAAAGTATTTTCTCTTATGATTGGTTATTTTATATTTCTTTCATTACTGAGAATTAGTTTCCTGGAGCTACTGCAACAAAATACAACAAACTGGAGGATGTAAAACAATAAAGATTTCCCTCTCAGTTCTAGGGGGCAAAAGTCCAAGATCTGTTCCACTGAGCTAACTCAGCAGGGCCATGTTCCTGCCAAAGGTTCTAGGAGTGACACGTTTCCTTGCTTCTTTGAGCTTCTTGTGGCTTAAGATGTTCCTTGGCTTGTGACCTTATAGCTCCAATCTCTGCATCTCTCTTAAAAGAATAGATGTGATCACATTAGGACCCACTAAGGTAATGAATGGTAAGCTTCTCCTCTCAAGATCTTTAATTGATTTATTTTGTCATGTAGGGGTAATATTCACCCTTTTGACATAGAGTGTTCAGAAGTATACTTAAAACATACACCAAATGTGATCCTTTTATTCATTCTTCTTGTTAATAGCTTTTAAAAAAGGGCACAGAACTGTAAAGTTTAAGGTATAGCCCAAAGGTACCTCCAAAGACATACAAGTTTAAAAACCATTATCAAGCAATGGACACCAAGAAAAATAAATTCCCTTTTTAAGAGAATTATCTAGAAAGTCACAGTTAAAAATGTGGCATTAAAATCTAAATAGTACATTTTTCACTAATTCAACCATTCTTTAAAAGAAAAAAATAACTGAGTGTCCTTCTACAATCACGAATGCTTTCAAAATTCAAGTTTTCTTTTAAACTCAGTTTAGTAATATGAATACCCATGCCCACCCTTCCACATAAGCCTATCCAGGAGGAACATTCATGTTATTTAGTCTGTCTGGGAGGCACAAGAAAATTTGTTTTTTGCTGCTCCAAAGCCATTTCTAAGAGTTATGACTATAATATAATGAGACTATATTTTCTTTAACACATAATTTTGTATCTTTTGCATGCAGAGGGTGCTGTAGCCATTAAGGTAGGCAATTTGGGAAATATATACATTCATGTTTTGCTATTTCTCAAATATATTTGAACTCCTCTTTTATAAATTTCTTCTACATCAATTTAATACATCTGCTAAACATGATATTTTAATGGTCATACTTTCTTTATTCCTACACTTACTCATAAATAATAGTTGAACTCAAGAACTTTTATTTTTAAAAAGCAAGCTTATCCCCATGTGATACATTTTTGCTATTACTGATATTATTTTGAAAGAAAAGAACACAACAGAGTATATGCTGCACAATTCCTATGAGCAGGCCATGACTAAAGTGGGCACACAATACTCTGTAACCAAGCATGTCAAGCAGATCTGCAGGTCCTACTAGAGGCACTCTCCAAATGACAGTTATAGCCACTCCATGATAACCTAAGCAGACCAAGTCTCCAGCCACCTTTGTGTAATCTATTACCATGCCACCTGTAACCCCAAAGACCTCCTTCTAAATATTCACTTAATTACAGGTTGACATACAACTTCACTATAGCCAAACCAGAACATGTGGAAGTCAAAAGTCTCAGGTTGCCATGATGCAAGGGGGTTGGGGTGTGTTTGGGGGGGAATAAATTCACTAAACTTTAGGCCAGTTCTTGAGAAGAGAACCAGTTATTGGGCAAGTTTGGATGTAGCTCCTTAAAATACGTTTGGATGTATTTCAAATAATTTGACTGCTAAAAGAGGTCAACATCAGCTGGGGGCAGTGATGCATGCCTGTAATCCCAGCAGCTCGGAAGGGTGAGGCAGGAAGATCACACGTTCAAATCCAGCCTCAGCAAAAGCAAGGTACTAAAGCAACTCAGTGAGACCCTGTATCTCTAAATAAAATACAAAATAGGGCTGGGGATGTGGCTCAGTGATGGAGTGTCCTGAGTTCAATCCCCAGTAAACAACCCCTTTTCCCCCAACAAAACAGGCCAACATCAGACATCAGGTCTGGGACCAGGAAGAATTTGCCAATGAACTGAAAGACTTCTTGTAGGCAGGTTTTGCCTAGGATCCCTTCAATGTCCTCTTTCCTCAGAGAGTGGTATGAGATGTAAGAAGGACAACAAAGCCTCAGGTACAGTTCCCTTCTGCTGGTTCTCCCAACTATGTAATTTTTGGTCCATGATTCCAAGTTTTAAGAGTTTAGTTTCTATGTGACTTTATCATGCTCTAAGAGAAGAGAATAAAACTACGTATTTTATTTGTTTGGCTAATACTGGGATCCATATTTAGTTTATAAAATGTTCTTGTTTTAAGTTTTATTATTTTAGCATATGAATTTTGTTTTTCAATAAGAATAACACGTAAGTGGAATGTCAAATTCTAGTCTAGTTATGTAATGTCAAATATTTTTAATCAAAAAAAGAATTTGCTTTAAGAAAAAGTAACCAGGTTCTAGAGCTATTTCCAAAAATATTTTAAGCAAGAAAAAGTTCATCATAGGTGAACCTTTTTAGTATTTATGTTTACATGCTAATGGATATGGCTAAGAAACATCATGAAAGCAAGTCTTCAAAAAATTAAAGAAAAATTGGCTTTTATAAAGTGACATGGAAATTCTCAAGACTACAGAATATGCCAATTAAAAAGCATTAATAAATTTCATTAGAAGTTGAATAAGCCAATATGTCTAATAATTCATGTATCTTTTACAGACATTTCAGCAGAAATGAGATCAAGCTATCTCACAAACTACCAAAGCTCATGTGAAAAGGAAAGTATTTTTCATCATGAAATATCTGCCAGGACGTGTCCATTATCAATGATTGCTTCTGAGTTCCAGCTTCACCCTTTGTGCCTGATTTAGGAAAACAGATTTGAGCTCTTAAATATTTTGTCTTAAATGGGAATGCCATGTGAAATTTTTGTCAAGGGGACACTGGAAAGGAGAGTAGGACAGGGTTCTGTTTCTTGGTGAGCTTGCCTGGCAGCTCCTGCAGTGTGGGTGGCTTCTTCACTGTGCAGGTCCTATGGCAAATAGTTTCTCTACAGCCCAGCTGCTGCAGTGTATAAAAACCTAGCAATGACTCAAGAGCACTTATCGTGGGTGAACTTTTAGTGGAGTGCCACTGGCAAGAAAGTCATATGATCTAAGCCTTAGTAGTAGTAGTCATATAAGATCATATTATATAATATCAAATAGTAGTAGTAGTAGTGTAAGATTATATAATAGTAATTCTGCTAGTCCTATAATCTTTAGAGTTCTCTTACCTCCTATATATCCACATTAAATTTCCGAACCCCTGTTATATTTAGTCTTTTATATTGAATTTTCCTGTTCAGATTACCATGTTTCTCTCTTCTGACTGGACCCAGATTAATACTAAAAACACAAAGCAAATATTCTCAAGAAGCAAATATGCTTATACTTGCCCTGTATGTGCACGGCAGAGAAATTAAAGAATTAGGTCAATTTTACAAACCATTCGAAATGAAAAGAAAAAAGGAAAGGTCTCAACTAATGAATAAACATCAGAGAATATTTTCATTATCCTGTCTTGTTAATGTGAGGCAAGTTATATAAATGAGCATCTATAAAATAGTATGGAAACATTAAATTGCATTATGCAAGAAAAGGGGAAAAATATTTTCACACCTTATTAAATGGACTGATATGGACAATTGCCAGCAAACAACTTTATTTATAAACAACTTAAACTCTGAAAGAAGTCTTTATTAATTTTTAAAAATCTATATTTTATATTTATAATTACCTAAAACCAATTTGCCTGTTCAATATAAAACATGCACATAACTTTGTTATTTATAAACCTCTTTCTCAAAAACCTTTACCCATAGATAAAAAAATCAACTACAAAGATATTTCCTTTTCTGTGCCCCGTATCCCAAATTCTGACTTTTTATAACAGCAAAAATAGGCAAATTAAGGTAACATTGCAAGCCAAATTCTAAATATAAGGACTACAAGTTCAAGAATACTGAGAAATCCTAAAATTTTGGGCCAAGGAGAGCCTAATTCTCAATCTAAATGACCATTGTAACAGAAGCAAAAGAGACTAAGTAAAGCACTGGTTAGACTATAGAGCCTGGGAGATCAGCTAGATAATCCAAAACAACATAAAATGAAACAAAAACACCAACTGACAAACAAAAAGAAAACAAAACTCAAATCTACCCTTAATATCAGCTAGGTTTTTAAAAGTTTAGAACAAACAAAAGTGAATGAATTTTCCATGTATTTCAAGGAGAAATAGGCTCTTCCTGCCTCTAGCCAAACAAACTCTTTGGCTGAAAGTCCTGACCTCCAATTTTGGAGATTATGACTGCTTGACAGTCAAAGTACAGGATGAAAAGAAAGGTAATTAGTGACTTGGTTACACATTATAAATGCCAACTGGTCATGCAGTACTGGTAACAGTCTGCCTTAGTGGGGTCTGGTCACAGAGTTACAGAGGAGTATTGTCTGTTCTTACACTACGTATAGCTAGGACCTTATCAATAAAAAGAAAAGAAATTATATCCCTGAGAACAGACACAGTAAAACTACAGAAATACTACTACTGAGTAAATTTCCCTTAATTTCATTTATTTTTACAAAGCACATTCAAATCAGCATCTCTTACAACTATATGCAGTCCAACTTCAGGCATGATGTATCTTTTCTCTTCAATCATTGTTACAAAAATAAGTAGGCCCTTGGTAAATGTATGATTACACAAATGGTATGCCTCTACTTTACGTACAAACAGAGAAACAAGATGTATCCCATTTGTTTACAATAAAAATGAATAAAAAAAAAAGAAGTGATTTAAGGATGCACAATGCCATAGATATTTAACAAAATATTTGATAATATTTATAAGCATTTATTTAAAGGAACATAAAATTTGTGATTAAATCCATATAACACCTATGGAAAAAAATAGGAAAAATTCCTATTTCTTTGCAAATTGAGATAAGTAAATTAAAATGCAATCTTACTTAATTTTAAATATAAAACACAAAAGATAAGCAGTTTTCCATGGCCTCACACATTAATTTGGACTAAATCTTGCCTCAATCTCCTTGCCGGCCAGGTAGTCTACCAATGGAAATACGTTTGTAAAAATTATTTTCTATTTCTCAGATTTGTGTCTCAAGACTTCAGAGGAGGCAATGGAAGAGATTATTCTTCATAAATAAACACTAAGCAGCAGACAGGCATGCCAATTTATTAGTGTACATATTATTGGTCTTTGCACAAACCCTCCAACCTTGAACTTTGTGCCAAGGTGCTCTTCAATAATCCTGTGATGGGTACAGACCCTGAGTTCAAGGGATCAGGAGAGAGACTAGAGCATCTACTTGCCTATATATGGAATTTTTCTTAAAAAATGCCATCTTCAACTGAAGTAGTAATAGTCTCAAAGGAAAGGGACAAAAAAAAAATCCTGTCATACTAATCCTAACATGTTTTTATATCCACAATTACAGAAATTGCATAATTTTAATGCAATTCTTAAAGAATCAATATTTTGATCTAACAGAATTTAATGAAGACTTTATAGTCACTTTCAGTTAGCTGTATAAGAGATCTAATCTCATTATTATAAATTCTATGAGCACTGTCACAATTTGTTTCTTAATTCAGTTATCCATTTGAGAAATAATTTTCAAATAAATACACATTATGAATCAACAATCAACTTACTTTGACAAATTTTAATATGGCTATGACTTGTATATTATTAAAAATGGAAATGACCTGTACTAAATTCAGTTGTCTACACCAATTAAGGCATATAAAGAAAAGGTTGCGTGCTTCTTCTTCTATTAAACAAAGCAATAATTTACCTTATTTTTTTCACCCAATATACTGGCCCAATTTCAACACACTACTAGAATTTAGGAGAATGTTAAATATAGACATATTTAGCACCAAGGATAGCACATGTGTTTTATATTGCCCACTAAGCCTAACTGACTACAGACGCCAAGAATGTGATGCTGAAAAGGATTATCAAGCTTAGCAGGAACACACAGCATCATCAATTACATTCACCACGGCAAAGGTAGCATAATATGACATATTTTACCATACCTAGTATTAAAGTTGTCCATTAACACATTTTAGTTCTCAGCAGCCCTGGTTCAAATTCTACCCCTACCACTTATTAACCATATGAGTTTAGATAAATCAATAGTTTCCTTGACTCTAACAAGGAATAATAATCCTTAAATTTGTCAGTGCTGAATAACAATGAACATTTAAAATGAGGCCTGGGGGACTGCTGTTGTGGCTCAGTGGTACAGCACAGCCTAGCATGTGTGAGGTACTGGGTCGAGCTTCAGCACCACATAAAAACAAATAAATAAGATGAAGGTATAAAAAACAAACAAACAAAAAAAAACAGGATCTGACATGCTATAATTAATAATAGCTCTTATTGGTATTACTATAGAAGTTTATTTTTCAGAACTTATTACTGATGATCACTGAATCTGTCTTGAGACAGGCTGATCTCTGCTGAAGTTTGCGGCTCACACAGCAAGCCCCTGGACACACGGCACCAGACAACTGTGGCTGCACATGCTGGGCAGAGGCACTGCCCCTCATGCAGGGCACGAGAACACAACTTCCCAATGCAAGCAAGGCTGACACTCCTATATTCCTCAAACCAGCCCTACAGGTCAGAGTTTTGTCCAAGTGATATAGAAATGTGCCATCTACTCAGATGAGGTTTAGAAAAACCATGGTTACAAAAGTGGAACCATCTTATTCTTCCTGGGACTACTCACCTACCTATCAAGTAAAGAATAAAAACTGGTAATTACACTTTTCTAAGAATTTCAGAGTCTGAATGTAGGCCTATTCAACGTTAATCACATTAAAAGAAAAAAGACTTCTATCACATGAAACTTACTTTAATGACTAAATATACTGGAAAAACACCTTTAAAAACATGAAGGTAGTTAGAAAATGCTTATGACATATAACAATAAGAATAAACAGCACAGCTAAAAGGAAAGTTTTAACAGCTAAAAGTACCAGATTTTATGGAATCCTAACTCCATAATGATTTATAGTTAACAGGCCTGGCTACTACTCCAGATCCTATTACTGTGATTTTACCGAGTTGAGTGAACTGATAGAAGCACAGTAAATTTGGAAGGACACAGGATTTGAAGAGTCAGCAGGCCAGGGCTCATTGCTTGTTTTAACTGTGCAACCTCAACTCCCTCAAACGTGTGGAGGCTCATTTTTTCTTCTATAGGATGTTGACAAGAATATTTTTCTTGTTGGTTTACTGGAACATCAAACTAGACTCACTGATTCAAAGGTGTCTTATGGACTGTTAAATGCTGTCCCACCAGATGGCCTTCAGTGGAGAAGCCACATTGCCCACAGGGTTTATGAAGTAGACTTACAGAGAGAAGTTGGCAGGGCAGCCCTGCAGGCATTACACCAGGAGAACCCTGACCCACTTACTGAACTGCCGACTTCCCGAGGGCAGAGCCCAGGACAACCGAGAAAATAACCTACAGAAAACAGGCTGCGACTATGTGGAAACTTGGTCGGTTTTGTATTCTGGGAGATACGCTCTTCATTTTGATTTTATGAATTTGGGTTTAGGAACAGAGTAAGAAGATGGAACAAACTACACAGCTCTTAAAACTCACACGGAAACAAACACCATGGATACATGATGCTAAAGTGAGGGAAAAACAAATCTGGATGCTAATCATAGAACCCACATATTTTTAAAAATTCAACTCACATGATTAGCTATAATATAAAAAAATATATGAGCACAGTTTTGTTTGTGTCAAGAGTGATATACTGTTAGGAAGTTGGACAGAAAGACAATTATTATTCCTCCATCATAAGAAACACAGAAAGCTGTTTACTGCAAAAAAGGTTAAATAACTATAGTTCACACAACCAACACTCAAATATTCACTGCCAATTATAGTGCTATTTGAGGAACAAGTGGAAATTTGGTTTTCTCACTTTTAAAACATTAAATGCCTGACAGTTTTTGTTTTAGTCATTTATTAAGAGCTTACCAGATGCCAGGTACCATTCAAAATGCTCTGAATGTATCAATTTATTTAATTCTCATATTAATCTTGTGAGGTAGGTATTATTATTATCCCCAATTTTCACAAGTTGCCCACAATCACACACCTCTTTAAAAGAAAAGTCAAGACTTCAGTCTACACATTCTGGAACCAGGGCTTTAACTAATATACACTTTACTATCTAAGAAAATAAATAATTAGGCAGACTATACAGGGTATCTAATTGTTTCACAAAGCATTTACTAAAGGTCTATTATCAGCTATACATATGATAAATACATTAAAGAAACTAGATTTAAACAAGTTCATGGGTCAGTGTCAGTGCATTTGGGCTACTATAACAAAATACCATAAAAGGGTAATACACTGTTGGTTTATACACAACAGAAATGTATTTCTTATAGTTCTGGAAACTGGTCAGTGCAAGAACAAGGCTCCATCAGATCTGGTGTCTGGTGAGGGTCTACTTTTGTTCCAGATGGAGACTTCTTGCTGTGTCCTTGCCTGGTGAAAGTGGCAGCTCTCTGGAGCCTCTTCTTTAAGGGACCAATTTCACTCATGAACCCTCATGATCTAATCACCTCCCGAAAGGCCCCATCTCCTGATACCACTACAATGGTGGATTGGGTGAATTTTGGGGGGAACACAAACATTCAGACCACAGTAGTCAGTCTCAATTAGTAATGTTAGGTCATTATATTTTCTTCACTAGGTGTTTATGGGTTGAAGGTAGAGAGGAAGTAAGGCCTGACAATAATTCACTACTATCAAAAATAATATTGCTCATCAGAAAGAAGAAAGCTCTTCTGGGAAACACTGACTAATCTGTTTGGAAAACAAGTTCCAAAGAAATTCTCAAAGAGGACTGATTACATAATACCAGACAGAGTTAGTACCTATTATTTTCAATGGGGATCTCTTTCTATGGACACATGGCTAACTCAGTTCATAGACATAACTGGGATGAACACAAACCAAAATATCATCAGGTCTCATTCCAAAGAAACTGCAATAAAACTTCTCCCCTGAGAATTTTCTTCTGGGTTCTATAGCTATAGATGTTAAATACTTAATTTCTTGAGATTATAAAGAAATTATCAATAATAATATTTACAGAGAGATGTAAAGTTTGGGTTACTTCAAATTGTTAATACTTCTCTTTGTCCTTCAACTATAACTTTGATTACTTATGAATAATTTTGATTTCTTTGATTTCTTTAAGGCCCACCCAGCGCAGCTAGAAGGAAAGGTTATTTCTATTAAAACAGAGTAAGAATGCTGCTTTTAAATCAGACATCTCTGGAGACTCATCCACACCCAGCTGAACTTGTTTTTCCCTTAAATACACTGTCCTCCATTTCTTTCCAGGCTTTGCTTAGACCACTTCCCACATGTTGAGGCCTTCTTACAATCCCCTGAAGACCTCTCACCTCTAAACATTTGACTCAAATGATATCTCCAAGATGCCTTCCTTCACTTCTGCACAAAGTATCTCCCCACGGGCTACAACAGAATTCATGACCTGACTGTGATCATTTACTACTGTCCTCCCACTCCCATCCCACTCTTGCAAGCCTAAACAGGAGGAAATCCCAGGTTGAAAGCAGATTTGCTAAGGACAGGAACTATGAAAGATGAAAAGACCTGATTCTTTTATATAGTGTGGGGTGGGGTCTGGAACCAGGGATGCTGTACCATTAAACTACATCCCCAGTCCTTTTTATTTTTTATTTTGAGACAGGGTCTTACTAAATTGCTCAGGTTGGCTTTGAACTTGGGATCCTCTTTCCTCAGCCTTCTGAGAGTCAGTGGAATTTCAGGTGTGTGCCACTACACCTGGTCTATTTGGTATTACTATTGGAAGTTATTCATACATCATAAGAAAACCATATCTGGTGAGTACATTATGAATTACTCCATCACTTTTCAAAGTTCAGATAGACTTTCTTGCCAGGTAGGAAACCCAATGGATAGTTGTGTGCAAAAAGTGCCTTTGATTCACCTGAAGTCTGTATTAAATGCATATAAAAATTCATACATGAAATATTTACAAAACAGTATTTTAACCACTTACACAACAATAAAAGGAAGGATATCACAAAAGGGAAGCTCACCGGGAGAAATGGGTGTATTACTGAACACTGTGATTCACACCTTTCAATGTCAAGAAATATTTGATTGAAACAATATAGACAAACTCTCCACTGGGGAATCATATGCAGCTAGCTATGACTACTACCTCTCAGAATGACAAGTTCATACAATAAAATGGACTACACAGATAAACTAAGAAAGTGTAGGAAGTACATAATGCAACAGAAACATCTATACACAAAACCTAGTCATCAGCTAAGGCAAATTGCAGAAATGGAGGAAGGAACTAGCAGGTGTCCAATTTCCAGACACCATGGTTTATGAGATCACAATTTCATGTAATATCTACAGCCATCTGGAGATAGGTATTGTTAACCTCAATTGAATGAGTAAGAACTAAAGTTCAGAAAAAAGAATGTGATCTTGCTTTGTCCCACATGCCCACTACTCCACAGTGCCCAAATACTCAATGAACAAAGGGCCCTTATCTCTGAGCACGCTCCATGAGTCAAAAACTAGGGGTATATACGGAGTGAACATGCGTCCTGGAACAGTACTGGAATGGTACAGTTTACGTTGTTATCCCCATGTAATTATCAATAACACCTTATATTTCACTCTTCAATGTGTCTTATTTGAACAATTGTCTCTAAGTATAAAACAGTGAAAGCCTACTTACATTAAAAAAAATGTAACCTAAGTCTACATCAAGACTGAAGTTTTGGGGAAAAACTACTATTTTAATAAAAATGATGACTTTATTAGTTTATATGCCAGGTTCTTTTCATATATAATTTAGTGTTCAAGCAATCAATGAAACAGATATTCTTATATTTAATATTTTAAGTAAGAAGACTGGAGTTCTTAGAGACCTAAGAGATACCTTTGTGAAACTGAGCACATAAAGTCAACCTTAATTAACTTGAGAAGCCAACTTGTACTCAACTGATGATCCCAGATGATATATGGCAATTCCTGAAACTACAGAACATAGACAATGAACCTTGGAACATACAGAAAGATAGGAATGACAGAGAAGATGAATGATAAGGATAAAGCCAGATGCCAGGAAGAAATCAAAGCTGCCCTTCCTGCTGCAATGTGTGCCCCTTTCCTCTCTTAGATCCTTGGCAAATCTACTAATTGGGATGTGTGTGTATGCCCATGCAAGCATATGTGTGTTTAATAGAAATGAAAGAGAAAGATTTAACTGGGCAAAACCAAAGACCACACCTGGTGGTAAGTCAAAGACATCTGAGGACTGCCCACTTGAGACAGAACTCTGGACTAAGCAAGATCATATGGAGACTATCACAAGCATTGAAAAGAGAGGTTCAAGACATGTTTCCCTAAACTTTCTAAGGAGCAAGTTACCTTAAATGGATCTAAGAGAGAGAGGAAGAATAAAAGGAGGAGTGTGAGAGGAAGTAAGTGGGACGATTGGTATAACATGGTATTATAAGACAATTAAAACCTGTATTTTCTCTATCTGTTGTGAACCTTCTTAACAGTGATATTAAATGTTCTGTAAAGGGAGAAACCATGGATTCCACCCTATACTACCTTTATAATTTTCACAAGGTCCACTTTAGATGAAAGATATCACCTTTGGACTGAGGATGTAGCTCAGTGGTAGAAAGCTTGTCTGGCATGTGTGAGGCCCTGGGTTTAATCCCAGTACCAGGAGCAAAAGATATCATCTTTGTGAAGTTTTCTTATTGAATCTTACAAAAAATGATCTTGCATTTTAATTCTGTATTATATTTTCCATACTGCACTCAGGTAGATAGAGATCCTTTCTCAACAGCCAGGGAGAGAAATCAGGCCTAGAATGACTCGACTAAGAGGACCGTCACTGGTGCAGTCAGGAATTGAATCAATTGTTGACCCACATCTATCAGTTACATACTGACCTAATTTTTACAAACTCAGTCAAATGTAAGAATGCAAAGCAGTAAGAAACATTTACTGAACTCTCAAGCCAATAATCTCACCATTAAGATTATTCTGGTCTGTCAAAATACATTCTACTGTCATGTATAACTAAATAAAAACAAAAAATTCATAAAAGGTTATTCTGGTCATTGAAGAAGTAAATCTGTAATGAATCTAGGGTAAAAGAAAGACAAACATGCACACACATATGCACCCTATCACTATAAATTTAAAGACATAAATATATGTTGTATGAGTGCATCTTTGCAGTGCAAAGATACCCAAGAAACTATTAACAATGGTTACCTTGAAAGGAAACAAAATTCTAAAGGAAGAGATCATTTTATTTTTCATTTTATGTTTTTTTTAATACACTAAACTTACAGTATTACTATTTTAAATGAGCAACTGTTTTACTTAGACAATGACTAATACTTTGCTTTTACTAAAAACCTTCTTTTCTAGAATTTCAAAAAAATACAAGGTATCAGATATGTGTTGCGAATTTTCTTTAGTAATCAATCTTTGCCTTCTAAGAGGAAATCAAACAAATCTGAAAACCGTTTCAAGTAGTATAAAATCAAATTTTATTTAAACTTAAAAGTGGTTCATATGTAATTAACTGTGACTCTTTAGAGAGCAGACCAGGATACTGTCTGACCATGCTTACCTTAGCAGTCTATGCCCTGTGATGAGATAGGTCCAAGGCTGTGCTGGGGTGGCACACTCTGACCTTTCTAAGGTTTTATGCACCAGAAATCAAAATTAATCCTAGTCACAAACTGGTTGGAAATGTCAGCAAATCCATAAATACTGCTAGAAAAAGACCCAGATCCTTTGAATAGCCATGTTCAGGAAGAATACCACAAACATATTCAAGAAAGTAATACTTAAACTTCAAAAGCACAACATCTCAACCTGGGTATATTTTCTAAAAATTCCTTGCCCAGGTGGAATTGCTCATCTTAATAGTGGAGTCAGGATGGGAGGCAAACAATAATGCATTAAAAGGCTATGGAATTAAAGTAATTGTCCTATTTATCCCACTTAATCCACAAAGACTTTGCAAGTTTGTTTCAATGTCATGGACAATCGGTATTTGAAAATTTAAACTACAGTGACACTGATATAATAGGCACAGGGAAAGAGGTAGAAATTTAAACACAGAGATTGCTAGGACCTGAATGTCTCCCCTCTAAAACTCATATTGAAATTTAATTAGCATGTATCAGTACTACAGTGCTAAGAGATGTTACCTTTAAGAGGGGATTAGACTGAGGGTTCCACCATCATGAATGAATTAGGCTGTTATTACACTCAGGAGAGAAATAAATAAATGTGAGTTTGGTGCCCTTTTATCTCTCTTTTGCTCTGTCTCATTTCTTCTCACCTACAACCACATGACCATGCACCAAGGATGTGCTTTACCTTGATCTTGGCCTTCCCAGTCTCCAGAACTGTGAGCCAATAGATTTCTAATCATTACAGGTTATCCAGTCTCAGGTATTGTGCTATAACAGAACAAAACAAACTACGATGGGGACAAACTACTCTTCATCATTCCCAGGGTTGCTGGGCCCCACACCTCCAGAAGCACGATACTGGTTACACAGGTATTCATCACAATATGAAGACTAAACAAACTTTAAGTCAACGTTAATTTGTATTCTTTTTTTTGATGGCAGCTTAGGAATTCAGTCTGTTCAGTACTACCCAGAGACTCTGATGATCCTTTTGCTATTCAATTCTGTGAACAGTCCCTTCTCAAATAAATAAATCTTTATATGTTTTTCTCCCCAAAAAGTATATGATGAAATCTTAAGACATTTGGTCAACTTTATATAGTTTGTGGTCTACTTATTAAAAGAATATAAATACATGAATACTTTTCCCAAGTAATTGTTTGTCTTTCTGTGATGTGATATATACAATATTTATTTATTTTGAAAGTAATTACATGCATGAATCATTCCCGTGTTTTCACTTTTGCTTCTGTATTTTACTACATCCTTCCCAAATCCAAGATCAGATATTCATGGACATTCTCTTCTAGTATATTACATTTTATATTCATTATTTGCAATGGCATTTTTAGCAATTCAACATTCCTCTGAGCTTTCTATACTGCTCCAAGTATTTATATGTTTTATCAGTATCACAGTATTTTTTTTTTTTTTTTTTGTTAGCTGAGGACTGAAGCCAGGGCTTGTACATGCAAAGCATGTACTCTAGCTATAAGATATACCTCTAGGCCCCTTTAGTGCTAAGGATCAAAGATCAAATCCAGGGCCTTACACATGCGCAAAGTGCTTCACTATCAAACTATACCCCCAGTCCCACACCCCTGCTTTTTACTTTGTGGTGCTGATAATCAAACCCAGGACTTCACAATCTCCTTTTTTAAGTTATTATTCAGCACTGCAATTTTCCCTTCATTATTCTTATTTAGAAACATTTTGGCTCTTATTTATCATATAAAATGAAATTTGCAATCACTGACCTGTTATCATATAAAATGAAATTTGCAATCACTGACCTGTGAAAAATCCCTACTGAGATTTTGACTGTAATTGTACTAAACTTACAAATCAACACAGATATATTAAAAATAACTAACAAGTTGTTTTTCTATCCGGAAACAGTCTCTTCATCTTCCCAGAGTAGTACAATAGTTTCCTTCCATAGGCAATCTGCATCTTATAAAACTTAATCCTTAGCATATTTTTGTGGCTCCTATAAACCAGCTCCCTTCTTCTCACTTTCTAATTGGTGTATTGTTACTACATACAAAAGATCATGATATTTATGTTATTTATAATTGAACCTTATTAAACTGTTACTTACAGTTGTCTTGGACATTTTTAAATGGAAATAGTTTTATCTTCCCAATAGTCTGTTATTCACCCTGTTCCCCTGGGTTTTTTTTTTTTTTTTTTTTTTTTTTCTTTTTTTACTTAATACACTGGGCTAGATATTTTAGTGTTGTTTTTAGATAGCAATGATGAAAACAAGCATGGTACTAATGTTTTACTACCACTAGTATTTTAGTATTGACAGCTTAATATAAATTTTGTTTATAAAATTGGGATACTTTCCATAAAATATTAACAGTGGATTATCTCTGTAGGTAATGGGGTGAAGTAATGGGTGATTTTATTTTCCCTCACATTTTCCCAGTAAATGAATTTTTTTACATTTTATCACAAATTATCCTGGTCATAAAATCCTCCAATTTATTTTCCAACTTCTTAAAATGATTGGACACACATAGATGTGTATATGCATGCATGCACAGACACACCTTCTTAACTCTTTATTTCTCCTAATATTCCTTGCTTAAAGAGAATAATCTTGGTTAGCAGTCTTACAGAAAGCAAAAAAGAAGCAAATCCTTAAAAAAGTTTTCTCTTTGGAAACAATATCCTAATCCTACTTTGCCAGGACATTTCAAAATAATGCCTGAATACAAATTTCTATTTTACAAGTAAAAATAAAACTTTTAAAATACAAAATACATATTACTGTATGCTGGATAATAAACTTGACTAGTGTGATATGTCATAAAGTAAAAATATTAACAAGTTGACATTAAGAAAGTGATAACTTTCTTAAATTTCTCCATGAAAACCACATTCGAATACACTTCATATTAGACTTGCATGTTAACAAATAGATATGACAATTTCTTCAGTTCTCACCCAATTGTGATTCTTTTCAAATTTTATTCAATAAACATTATACTGAACCTATCTTGAAACCTGAAAAAATTAGTGACACATCATCAGAAATTGTCCATCTCAAATAAAAACAGCTGAACTTTTCAGTTTTACTCTACCAACAAAGTACCAAAGTGCTAAAACTGACAAACTGCTCTCCATCTTCTAAACAGAAATAAAATACTTGGGTCACAATGGATCATTCCTTTTTTGGTTAAAAAAAAATGATGATGAATGCAACTGGAATGTTTATTGTTACTGAAATTCTTCAGGCCTGTATTCTAAGTATGTGTATTGATGCAAATTACTATGACAACTTAATTTACAGAAAGAAAATGCCACCCTTTCTCTACCCAGTTGCTTCTCTGGAAGATCACTTTCAGCATTCTTTTTTTTTTTTTTTTTTTTTTTTTTTTTTTTTTTTTTTTTTGTGGTGCTGGGGATTGAACCCAGGGCCTTGTGCTTGCAAGGGAGGCACTCTACCAACTGAGCTATATCCCCAGCCCTCACTTTCAGCATTCTAAAATCTGTTTGCACAAATGATTTTAACACACTAAACATCTCTTTAAAAGTTTTATTTAGAAATATCCTTATCTAACCCCTTAAAACCAAACATAATTGACTTTTAATGGAAAAATAATTTCCATTAAAATAAGATAGACAGAAAACCAAAGGTGAACATAAACACACAGTTTAAAATATGAAACATTGAGAGTATTTTGAAACTACTTCCCAGGCAGAAGCACAGTACATTACTACCATATGCTTCATTCCAGAAACTAGGTGATATTACTTGCAAGGCAGTTTTGAAAGAAGGTTATGGAGTTAAGCCCTGTTTATCATTATTTTTTCTTCACTAATGCTTTTTACAGGAAGGTACCAGGAAAAGGGTTGGAGGAAAATTATAACTTATTTTGAACACAGAGAAATGCAAAGAAAAAAACAATCTGTAAGATTTACTGTTTTACCTAATCTGCCTTTTTACACAAAATACAGGCTTTCAAGTTCGTTCTCATAGTTTCAGATTTATAAACCTAACAAAAGTGCCTTGTTTAAATACAGTATGAATAATTCTCATCATCATTTTCTAGAAAAAAAAGAACTGAACAGGAACTGCATCCTCATGAAGAAAATGTGATTTAATAGAGATATTTTGATTTTAAGACACTAAAAATTCACAGTACCTCCATGAAACAAAAAAAGTAAGACAGTTTTACAGCGTAGTAACAATGAGACCTCAAAGTTGGTTTTGTTACCCATCAAAGTTAACATTATCAAAATTAGATACTTCATCAGAAAAAGGAGAGACAGTTTCTTCAGAAGCCCTCATAGGCTTTAAAGCTTTCTAAGTTTCTCACATATCTATAGCCCAGCTCTGGCAGACCCTTGGTTTATTTAAAACAAACAAAACTTCCTTTGAAAAAGAGAAAAAAAATCAGAAAGATAAAGGAGTTTCCTTGCACTGTAAGTTAAAAATCAAAGGCTGATAATCTTGAAATACTGAGCATTTGAGAGGAATCAGCAATCATGTAAATTCTTCAGCAGCAAACTCCAAGCAACCCATACAATTCCCACCAGGGTAATTTTGAGTACTCCAGAGAAACCAAATAACTGAAATGTTCAAACCCAAATCCACACAATTCCTAAACACTAAGTCTGAACCATCATCCCATTGAGGTAACTTACACACAAATCCTCCTAAATAGAAAATAATTAGTGTATAACGGAAAGCTCATAGCATAGCTTCAACAGTAATGGAAGCTAAATCTAAAATTTAAGTAACTCTCCAACCACACAGAGAAATTAAGTTAATGAAGAGCTGCGTAGCCCTTTATTTTTTCCCTTATGATTGTCTTCTTCAAAACATATTATAAATAGCAGGAAATTATGAATAGGGTTTCACTAGGACTTTTTAGCTCTCACACAGATATGACAAAATTGTCTTATTAGAATCCCTGTCTTGTACTCCACATTTGTGGCCTTGTAGTTACGATTATTGCTAATGCCACAAGCACTGTAGCAGGATATATATGAGAACTAAACCAGTGAGGATATGGTCCTACAGTTTTAGGAGTCCCTCCGCATAATCTCACAATTACTTGAAGACTCTAAGGTTATTCTTTTTTGTTCCACAGGGAGATTAATTTATGTGAGGCCTTTGAGAGCCATCATATAGCCAATAGTTTTTGCAAATGAGGGACTAAGGAATTTATGAGATAGCACACTGGTTGGTGCCCTTAAACTGTTTATTCACCTGTAAAATGTGAACAGTTTATTCATAAATGATTCACTTAGTACAAACGAGGTCAAATTATTTTCCCTTCTGGGACCAACAAGTCACTTCAATGTTCAAGAGAAAAGAGATCACACATAGCAAGCACACAAGTGAAACACATTTTGATTCTCTACCTAAAGAGATATTGTGCTCCATTTTACTTAATGAAGTCAACTGTAGACATTATTGAAGAGATCAAAGTTCAAACCATGGGATATTTCAGACATCAGAATTATGGAGAATCAAAAGAAAAACCAGTTAGTCATCAAGGATTTCTAACTTCTTCCTGCTGATAACACTTCTCTGCTTTGGAAGAGACCACCAATTCAAAGCATCAGCATATGATGCTCAGAAAGCCTAAGAGCAGTGGTACACTATCCCCAAAACTTCCAAAATCGAACCCTAAAGCATGTTTTAAGATGCTTTTAGTGACATCACAAATTTAGAATAAGAAATTCTAAAATGGTGGTCAGACTATCACTAACCATACTTTGTATTTTTTCAAAATAAACATCTTACAAATGATTCCTGAGTTCGCCAGAGAATATACCTATGAATGTCACTGAAAGAGAAGCTGTTTCTAGGATGCTTGTAAAGCGGACGAGTTTTCTTACTCACCTCAGCACGCAGGAGTCTGTCTGAGCCAGAGCCAATATGAGGTAGTATTGAGGAAGGGCAGAGCACCAGGCAGATATTCTGGGAGGAGCTACACAGGCACCTGAAAAGGTACACAGTGGTCTTACAGTCCTGGCTAATTTTTATCTTAAAACTGTGAAATCATCCCATTGTAACTCAAGACCATTAAAGAGCAAAATATATAAGCTTGGAGCTTCAAATAATATTCCCAAGGATAATTTTCCTTCCACCCTCCCCAGCTCCATCCCCACGTCCTGGTCATTTGAACAGCAGCACTTGTGGGATGGATTTGTTTTCTGTTTGGTTTCAATTAACATTTTTGTGCCTTTGAAAAAGGAATTTCAGTTGTTTCTTAAAAAGGTCATTGGATGGACTGTAGTGTTCTAGGAAGGTTTCTGGCCTTCTTTTCTCCTGACCAAAGCTCCCTGCAATACCAAAACAATTTCTTGAAAGCAGTAAGCAGTTAGACATTTGGAAAATTGCCTAAAGCCAGGGCTAAAAATGAAGTTGGAGGAGAGATCTCAGGTTTTCAGTCCTAACAAGCACAAATAAAAACATGCCACACTTTTCCATGGTGAGTACACATTACTACCACTGCTCAACCTAAGAGGAGGGAAACTTGCACCATTTCTCTTGACCACTTTATTGCCTAATGCTGTGAGAATGTGAAGCTCTGCCACAAAGTTAGTTATAAAGAAAGCTTAGGGAAGAAATCTTGGCCACAAGATGGGAATTGACGCAATTCTTATGTCTGCCATATTCAGACTATGTTTCTGCACTTATTTATAGAAAAGTTTACTTTAGAAACAGGACCATCTTCTATCAACCAATTTAAAAAATATAACCTGTCACTGAACAACTTTTTATTATGAATAGAATGTACCACCCAAAAGTATTTCAGTTCTTAAATTCTTAGTCACGAAATGTTATGAAATATTAAATTAGAAATAGCTTAAGGAAAAAGAACTGGTGGACCCTAAATCTGATGCAAAACTGAAGAAAACACATAAATTTCAAACACCACTGAGGGAGGGGCAAGTCAGTCAGCAGTTTTGCCTTTCCATAGTCAGGTTCTCCCTGGACAGCAGCTACTTCCCTGAATGGAGACATTGTCTCCAAATCCCTTACTAAACTAACACTTCATGTAACTTAATAGTTGCTACAAAAATGCCATTTGCTTCCTGATTATTTTGTATATAGTGTTAACAATTGTGATGTATTAAGGGTCTATTAGTGTCTGCTCCCACATTTTAGAAGAAAAAGAGAGTCAGGATTTCCCCCTAATGATAATACGCATGCTTTAAGCCAACTAGATATTACAGAAATGACAGCATTCCTTTTCATCCCAATGTATTAGATGCTGGCAGACAGCCTTCATATAGACCTCCTTCCCTCCGAAGTAAACAAGATATTCACACTTCTGAGAACCAAGTGCTTGGTAAGACGGCCTGTCCAAGAAAGTGGTGTCCAAAACACAAGGAAGATGACTGTGTGGCCAATTGGAAGCAAGCGAGAAGAGGCTGAGTGGACCAACCACCGCCCTAACTCCCATTCTTGGGCCTGGATGTTACTGGAATCTAGCCTTTCTGGCAAAGTATTTTTATTAACCTAATCAAAATCTCTTCCTACTTGTTTTTTTCTTTCTTTTTTCTTTCTTTTTTTTTTTTTTTATTGCACATCACTCCTTTTATTATACTGATCTGGAAAAAGATTTAGTATAGTTATGCTTAAAATGAGTACTGGGCCTGTGTGGCAGGGCCAAGCAACTGCAACATGACTCAGAAATCAAACACAGTGAAAGACACTTGGGACATGCTCAAGAGGCATTTCACTGCCACAAACAAGGCAGAGGAGGGATTCTCTTGGATACATAGCGAGATACACTCCTACACCTTACAGGCCAAGGAGCTTATCCCATATTGGTGTGAGGAATGGCTTACTTTCTGGTGACCACATGTGGGACCAACCACCACTAGAAGCCCCAGAGGGTTTTGTTTAGTGTGTGTGTGTGTGTGTGTGTGTGTGTGTGTGTGTGTGTATTTTTTTCCTTCTTTTTGTGAAAGTAAATGTAACAAACAATTCAGAGTTGATCCCAACCTTCTGGAGCCAGCTCTTCTGAGGTCAGGGAGGAAAGAGTTGTTTTTCTTAAATCACCATGTAGGTTACATTCATATTCCACTGGAATGACTAGAACCCCCTGCCACCCACTTCCCCAGACAGTGACCTGACTACAGAAGAGTGCAGAACGTTGACTCTTGGAAACACAAATAGGCTCTCTTCTCTGGCTTCTTCTCATTAGTCATGCCTTGGCACAGTTCCTCCCCATCCCCTTCTCAAGCAGGTCCTTAAACAATCACTAAGAAAAAAACCAGAACTACTACCTCAACATTTCTGGATACAAGGAGGCTTCCCTGGGCTTGGATTGAGAATCTGTGCCCCAGAGGTGCTATTCTGACTAGAATCTACAAAGGGAGTGGGTGCAGGAGACAAAAATGCTAAAATTAAAATGGGAGCTACTGGTCCCCATCTGCAGCTACAACTTAAGATGCCTATAGTGTGCAGGAGAGAGGTGCAAAGGAATGGATGAGCAGGGTGTTCCTTGGTACAATAGTCTGCTATTTGCCTTTATTTCTTCGCCTTGCCTTGTGCAGCCATAGCTTCCATTGCTTTACAAACAGTCTCTTCATGTCCCAGGAACTGCATGGGCTTGATGGGCTTCAAGTTCTTGTTCATAGAAATGGGAATACCAGTTGGCAGGTTCAGTTCCATGATGGCCTCTTCAGAGAGACCCTCCAGATGCTTGATGATGCCCCAAAGGCTGTTGCCATGGGCTGCAATCAGAACCCGTTTCCCCTCCTTTATCTGGGGGACAATTTCTTCATTCCAGAAGGGCAGAGCTCTGGCAATGGTGTCCCTTCAGACTCTCACAGGAAGGCAGCTGATCCTCAGTGAGGTCTGCATACCTACAATCCTTACTGATATTGCTGTAGAAGGGGTGATCTGGCTCCACTGGAGGTGGCGGGACATCATAGGAGCATCTCCACATCTTTACCTGGGTCTCGCCATGCTTAGCAGCAGTTTCTGCTTTATTGAGGCCAGTCAGACCGCCATAGTGCTGCTCATTGAGGAGCCAAGTCCTCACCACTGGCAGCCACATCAGGTCAATGGCATCCAGCACTGTCCAGAGGGTTCAGATTGCTCTTTTTTGCACTGAGGTGATGCAGATGTCAAACTCATAGTCAGCATCTCGCAGTGCCGCCTGCCGCGCTTGGCCTCCTCGTGGCCCACCATCTCAGGTTGGGGCCGTACCGGCCGCTCAAGCGGTTTTCTAGGTTTCAGGCGCTCTCGACGAGCCCAATAGCACCAGCTTGTAGGCAGCCATGGCGGAGTGGTGAGGATGCAGCGCTGACTCTTGTTTTTTTCTTTAAAGTCTCATCTCTTTTTAGTTTTGTTTTCAAGAAAAGGTTTGGGAGTTGGGAATGAGCAACTGAGAAGGGAGTTTCTAAAATTGACAATCATTATCTTCTTTTGTTCACAAAATAAAGTTATCATCAGATTCAGACACTTAAAGGGAAAGAAGATCATGGTGTTTACTACTTCATATATAAACCAAAATGTACCAATTTACACATATGCTGACATTAATAGCACTCATTTTTAGATTTATAATTGCAAAACTCTGAATGAGTCAAGGCTCTCTGGGATGGGATAGGGGGTGTACCACTTCTGCTGGGGTCCTAGGAATGTGCTGTAGGATGCACATGGGAAATGCCAAATCTGAAGGGAAAGAGTGGGACTAGGCTTTTATGCACCTGTCCCCCCATTTTTTCAGGCACTAATTGTTTCCCCCTTGATGACTACAACCATGCTAACTACTAATTCCACATTTTACCTTTCAGTCAGGTCACTTCAGAAACAAACCAAGCAAAAACATATCAAATCCTATCATTTAATTGCTTTTGAAAGCCTCCATAAAAAGGTTCCAACTTTGCCTTTTGTGGAGTGGTGGTGTAATATCTTCTGTAACTCCGGTGACAATACTTTGTAACCACAAATACATAAGGTTTAGCAATTTTGGGAGTATTAGGAAGGCAATAAGAAATTTAAATGACAATTTTAGAATATTTATGATGTGCTGAGTATTCTACAGAAGACCTTTTGCATCTTTTCATGTCATTGTGAAAGCTCATCTACAGTTGTTCTCCTGAAGTCACCACAAGGCATGCCCCTGCCTCCCCACTGCTCTGCTTCCAACCTCATGCTCTGTTCCACACTGGAATCCCACACCCAGGCTCAAACTCCAACTCACTCTACAAGAGATAGCTCAAATGTCTTCTTACCAGTCCCTGAAAACCTTCCCGCATCCAAATTAGTCACACCAGGTATTCCCAAGTAGCTACCCTTGGTACTCACTGGCACTGTTTGCTGAATGCTCACAATAATCCAATGAGGTAAGTAAGCTGTAACAAGGGAATAATCAGAAAACAAAACAGAAAGGCTATACCACTAATATACAGGGGAACCAGGAATTAAAATAAATTGAAGTATGAACCTATGAGCTTCAACAACTGTACCTGTATTATCATATTTAGCAAAAAATATAATTAACAGCTTGCCTCTTTTGGAGGACAGAAAATTTTTGTACTGATACCTGCATTTATAATATCTACCACATTAAAGAGTTTTTCAATAAATATTCACTGAAGGCTTGATTGATTCAGACTTTTATAAAATGGAGGTACTGACGTTATCCTCAGTGAAAGCCCTGCTGAGCTAAATGATTCTTTTACCTAGATATAATTCTCCTATAACTATGTTTCTAAGAAACAGGTATGTGTCATACAAATAGTAGTTGAGAGAGACCAATAATGTGTAATTGGGGTAAAGGAAAAAAATAAGAAATTTGTATTCCAACAATTACATTATTTTCAGTAAAACTCAAGAGTATTCACACATTAGTTGGACACTTATATAAATGTACCAAAGATTAGATATTCTGCTTCAGTAGCCAGATAGTTCCCAAAAATCCCCTCCTAATGCTTTAACACCCTGTATATTCTCTTCCCATAATGAGCAGAGTTAATTTGAACAGCCAGGAGGATCCTGTGGAAATGATGTCATAAAAGACATGGCAACTTCCACCTTGTTCTCTTTATCACTTACCCTAAGATAAGTCAGCCAATGTTATGCTGATGTTTAAGCTGTCTTATGGAGAGATCCATGTGGTGAGGAACTCAGGCCTCCTGCCAACAACCAGTGCAAATTTGTCAGGCATGGGGATGAGCCACTTTGGAAGTGGATCATCCATCTCTAGTCAAACCTTCATATAGACTATGTACAAGCTGGCACAGCATTTGGATTCATACTTCGTAAAAGACACTGATCCAGAGTCATCCATCTAGGCCATTCCTGGATTCCTGATCAAAGACACTATGCCAGATTTAAAAAGTACTGTTTTAAGTCTCTAAGTCTGGGGTAACTTGTTATGCAGCAATAACTAACTAATAAACTTATTACCACTTACATGACTTTCATTTAAATTAGTTTATAAGAATGCAAGTAGAAATAATTGATGAATTAATTAATATTGGGTTATTGTGATTCCTAAACACTGGATACAAGCGAAATAGAATATTCAAGTACAACTCAAGCAAGATAAATTCCAGTTTCCAAGGAGTTCTGCCTTTTCCTTCCATTTTTACAAAAGAGGTAAAGGATGCAAATCTTTCATATCCTGGTAGACATCTCTTAATGACTGTTTATGAGTTGTTAGGCATGTTTCCTTACTCCAAAGTAGATCCAAAGGAGGGACAATCAATGGACAACAGTGGCATTTCTTTCTGTTATTCAAGAAATGAGAAAAGAGTTCATAGCTCTGATTGTTCAAATATTCTAGATCAGATAAGAAAAAAACAGGATGTTTTGGAGGATTTCAATATGCCTGGAAAGTTTTAAAACAAGCAAACTGTATATTTCTTTTTATTGGAAAGAGAAAATTCATCTGAAATTCTAAATATTCAGTTACAGATAAGATGTGATAGCTTATTTTCATAAGTGATATCTCTTAGTCTCTACAAAATAAATTAAAAACAAAAATATGCAAAAAAAGGAAAGGGTGGGATACTTAAAGTGCTTTTCTTCCCTTTTTTGACACCAAAATTCACTAGCATACATTCAAATATAACGCCATTCTGCTAAAAGCAATATACAATGTTAAAAAGAAAGGAATCTTAGGTTTTAAATAACCCATATGAAATATCAACACAATAAAATTATAGCAATAATACCTTGACTTCTTGCAGAAACAAATCCATTATGATGCTATGAGCTATATGAATTTGGAAAAGCAGAGGGCAATGATAACAAAAATTAATTACAAAATAAAATTTACCAAGGCCCTATATTTGAAATAGAAAAAGGAAGATGTAAATTTCTTTCTAATAATTGTGCAATATTTGTGAGATATAACTAATATCTATTAACAATGATACCAAATGTTTGGTAAGCAGCAAAGGACTTGAGAAAAAGTTACAATAGAGTTCAAATAAGAGAAAAATCACTTATAACTAGTGGGTATCCAGGAAGCCTTCATGAAATAGCCCCTCATGCCTGTATGTAACTATATATTTTTTCTAGCATTTTCATATTAATATATTAATAGTCTCATTATACAGATGACAAACTTGAGGATCAGAAATATTGAGTGACTTGATTAGAATGGAGTTACTAGTGCTAGAGAATAACAACAGATACTCAGTAAATTAGCACCAGGCACCACTTTTTGTGCAATTCAGACACTGTACACAATGTAGTGAATGTAAATTCTATAGTTTCCACTTTAAAGATGAGGATACACAAGATTTCAAAAGATTTCGTACCTTTTCAGGTTCATATGGTTACTCAATTGGAGAGCCCTTATTTGAACTCAGTTTCCTATCCCAGGTTAATTCACCTATCCCATTCTTCTCTTAATAAGTGTTCACACTCTTTACTGAACCTTTCCGCCTTTGGCCTCATATACTATTCATAAACCACAAGGAACTGAAATGCAACCTGTTGGTATTATGATTTATTATTAAATGTCACATAAGAAATCAGAAAAGCAGGAGACTAAGACTAAGACAGGGATATGATTAACTACTGTTTAATTAGCTAAGTAATCCTTTCTGTTTACATCCATCTGAAAGGTGCAACTCCTAAACTTTACTAGATAAGCTATAGAATTATTAGTTGTATAGGGTCTCCTTCCTCAGGCTAATACTTCACTATCTCACGTGTCAGAAAGCTGTTTTCTGAAAACCAACTTCAGAGTTTTGATTGGTATTCATCAAATTATCTAGGTGTCTTTTGTTGAAGATTTATTACTCCAATTTGAATCAAGAAGGAAGGAAAGAAGAGAAAAAAGAAAAACACAAACTGGTGGAAAAAAAGAAAAACACAAACTGGTAAGTGTGTATAGATTAAGACAAACACAATCACATGAATACTAACCATGTTTTGCTATAGAATACATATCAGACAGATGTGATACTAGGACATATTAAAGCTTTACATCAAACAAGCACTGAAAAAGAACAGTATGGTCATTGGTATAGTCCAGTGAATACAATTACAACAATAACAACTACCCCTCCTAGGTACCCCCCAAAATCCCCACATGACTAGACCACAGTGTTCAGAGCAACACTCAAACTTATGAAAATTTTAGGACACAAAGAAATGTGAAGAACAGATGAGGAAGAAGGATCCTTCCATAAATGAAATATCAAAAAGCTTTTTTTTACTACCACTGAAAGTATAAAGCTCTGTAGGGGGACATAGTGAGTTTGCAGAGGGCTCTGGGGGCATAGATATACCCCTCAAAGAACTGCTTTCTAAGAAGAGGAAAAATTCAAAGAAGTTAACTAGTTTTTAACTTGAGTGAAATTAACCACAAAGGTAGTTCACAGAGGGTGTGACCTGCACTCCTGAAGATAGTTTCTCTGAAAAAGACTAACAAGCGTCTTGGGTGGTTTCCACACTGCACTGTTACTGACAAGACTCACTCCCCTACTGTGCCATGGAACCCTGTCTCGTTTTTCCTTTATGGTCCCAGCACCTAGGACAGAATCTGGCACATCAAATTAGGATCTGGTTCAGCCAGGAGGAAGGTCCTGATAGAGTAGGAATGCCATATGCCATTTCCTGAAGCAGCTATGAGTAAGGCTAGCTGATGAAAATCTCTCTTCTTCTTCCCCCAAATGGAAGGAGCATTCACAGGGTGTGGTCCTATTTTTTTTAAGTGAAAAAGAAAGTATTCTAATAAAACAAACAAGCTTATAGTTTTATGTTATATACTTTAATTAACACAAATGAAATCCCAAATGTTGATTGCCTTCAACACTCCCTAGTTGTCCTGGAAATTTTTCTAAATACTAGATTGTTCTAGTTAACCTCTTCTTAGATCATGAGATTTGATTATCCAGCTTTATTGTGTGAATTAACCATCTGTTCAATAGTACTGAGACCAGACAATAATAGAAATCCTAAGATTGCTTGTAAATACCTGACAGTTTTGACATGATGTGTCTGCACAGATATTAAAACTTTTCCCATTTATTCCGCCTAATGATCTCAGAAAACTATTTTAAAAATCCACAAAGAAGAGTAAATTCAAATGTTAGGAAGGACTTCGTTTTTAAAAATAACACTGATTAATTTCAGGTGACAATGATTTTCATTCTCCTTATAAAATCGGAGCTGACAGAAAATCTTTCACATACATTTAAGAAGATATGTATGTGTGTACATACATGTGTGTGCGTGTCACATACACACACAAACAGTAAGGGATGCTCTGTTGGTGGACAGAAAATTACTAGCCTATGTTGGAATGTTCAAGTATGTTTTAAATAGTTACCTTATTTCCTAAATGGAGTTGTTTCACAATGTGTGTTAATCTTGATAAATGCCCTCATTTCAGTTCAAAGAAAAGCATAAGCGATAAAAAGTTACCTTGTACTGAAGAAAAGAATATATTTAGATTTAATTAT
Organism: Sciurus carolinensis; assembly: GCF_902686445.1. Lineage (NCBI taxonomy): Eukaryota > Metazoa > Chordata > Mammalia > Rodentia > Sciuridae > Sciurus > Sciurus carolinensis. The sequence continues at coordinate 92,076,174 of NC_062216.1, read as the reverse complement.
CATTTAAGCCAAGCACGTGTACAGTTTGTACTTTACCTGTTTCTGAAACCTTATCATTTCCTACCACAGTGCCTGAATGAATGGAAGCCCTTAGATAATTCCTGGAGTTACAGTATATCACAGTATGTGTTCAATTTTGATGCACTCTTTCTCCTTATTGAAAGCATATGCTCTTAACTACAATGCTGAGTTAACAATGTTCAATTTAGCCTCAAGCTAGTCAAAAGAAAGTTGGGAGGCAGGAATAGGCAGGAATGTAGTTCACATACTATAGTGATTTTGGTCAGTTCCTGTCATGAATACTCGCTGCCTAGCGCTATCTCAAAAAGTTGAGTCTGATTCTGCCTCAGGTAAAGGAAAAATGGTAGAAACACAAAAGGGTCAGAGTGTAAAAATAAATGAGTGAGGAAAGGAATGAACAAAGGAAGAAAAATGATTAAAGCAAACAAAAGAGGTGGCAAAGAGGGGAGATGAGGCAGTAAGTAACAGGGAACCTTGTCAGAGTCATAAGATGCCAATGATCACTGGAAACACCAGGTCAGAGAGGAAATATGGAAGAAGTCAGTAAATGTCTGATCCTACACACTTTAGAGAGAAACTGAGGTAAGAGGAGCAACCAATAGAGGTGCTCAAAGAAGCAGGATGGTCTTGATGACTCAGAAGTTGGAGGGAGCCTGCTCATCATGGGTCTCATGTAGACTTATGCAACCTCTAGGGCCTGACAATCCAGGGGACCCAAGAAATGTGAAGTCACACATACTGCATGAAATCCAGGCTCCAAGGAGAAAACTGGCCTTCTCTGTGCATTATGGAGTTAGTACAGACACAGCAAACACCCTAATCCCAGCTCTGTTGTGATGTGCCTTAGAGCAGTTATAACCCCTAAGCCATGGTTTCTTCATCTGCAGAGAAGTCTCTTAGGAATAAGTACACCAATTTGTCTTTTAAAAACTGCCACTGGTACATGTCTATGGCCTGGGACATGCAGGATCCTGGAGCAGGAAGACCTAATGAATATAAAACAAGATCATGCCTACTTTCTGGGTGGGATAGAATCCAACTTGGGATGCTGGGAGGCTAATAATCTCACCCCTTTAAGACAGAAGGCAGGTTCTGCTACAGGGTCATAGACATCAGGACAATCATTTGCTAAAAGTCAGAGTTGAAAAAAAAATCACCCAAAACTTCAATTTTATAGTGCCTTCCATGTACCAAGCCTTTGACCTAATTACTTTATACATATTAATTTATTGAATTCTCTTAAACAATCCCAGGAAATAGGAATTTTCCTCATTTTCTGAAGCTAGAAGCACAGGGTAGTTAAAATACTATGATCCACACTTTGACTCCAATCCTTGGTATATATCCAAAAGATTTAAAATCAGCATACTGTAGTGACGTTGTCACATCAATGTTTATAGTAGCTAAATTCACAATAGCTAAGCTATGGAACCAACCTAGGGGCCCTTCAACAGATGAATGAATAAAGAAAATGTGCTATATGTATATAGTGGAGTATTACTCAGTCATAAAGAAGAATAACTTCATGGCATTTGCCAGTAAATGTATGGAATTAGAGACTGTCATGCTAAGGGAAAGAAGTCAGTCTCCAAAAGCCAAAGGTTGAATGTTTTCTATGATATGTAGAAGCTAACTCATAATAAGGGTGTGTGTGTGTGTGTGTGTGTGTGTAAGAACAGAAGTTTAGCACATTAGACAATGGGGAATGGAGGGAAGAGAAGGGGATAGGAAAAGGAAAGACAGTAAAATGAATCTGACATAATTTTCCCATGTACATATATGAAAACAACACAGTGAATCCCACTACCATGTACATCCATAAGAATGGGATTCTAATAAGAATAAGAAGTATTCCATGCTTGTATAATTATTCAAAATGGATTCTGTTGTGGTGTGTAACTAAAAACAACCAATTAAAAAAAAATACTATGATCCAAGCCTCCCAGTTACTAAATGGCATGTACCTATGAACCCAGCCCTGGGAGCCTCAGTGTGTCTCCTGACCACGCCATAGCCCAAGCAGTGCACTGGTAAAAACTTGCTCTTTTCTCCCCAAGTAGTGATTTCAGCTAGCACTCCCAAAGTTCCACACTTCTGACAGGAAGATAAGACTACTTGCGTAATGGCTATTTTTAATCTGAATGCAGCAATTCATATTCTAACCAATTAATTTAGTCTATTTTTATTGTTTAAGTCATTGTTTTAAGCTATTAAAGAATTCTCAATCTCTCATTTAAAATATTATATATACCATCAAACATATTTATTTAAAACTGATTAATATGCCTTCTGTATTCCAAGTTGAAAAAGATATAGATCATCATATCATTCAGCATATAAATCATTTAAAAAGGTAGTTCCCTAATGGATACGTCTGGAAAATACACAGTACTTATAATTTCATACAATAAAAGATATTTGCCTGAAATCATGCATGTTCAGTTAAATTTCTCTCTAGCCAGAGCAATTAGGCAAAAAAAGAAAATTAAAGGGATATGAACAGGAAAAGAAGTGCTCAAATTATCTGTTTGCTGACAACATGATCTTTTACTTAGAAAACCCAAAAAATCCCACCAGAAGAATTCTAGAACTCATAAATGAATTCAGCAAAGTAGCAGGATACAAAATCAACCCCATAAATCAATCCCATTCCTATACTCCAATGATGAATATGAAGAAAAAGAAGTTAGGAAAACTATCCTATTCACAATTGCCTCAAAAACAAAACAAAACTTGGGAATCAATCCAACAAATGGGGTGAAGGGCCTCTACAATGAAAACTAAAGAACACTAAAGAAAGAAATCAAAGAAGACCTTAGAAGATGAACGATCTCCCAAGTTCTTGGACAAGCAGAATCAATACTGTCAAAATGGTCATGCTACCAAAAGCATGATAGAGTCAATGCGATTTCCATCAAAATGACACAAAAGTCAGTTTAAAGTAGATCACAGACCTAGGTATTAGACTAGAAACCCTGAACCTGCTAGAAGAAAATATAGGCCCAACACTCCAATATGCCAGATCAGGAACTGACTTCATTAACAAGACTCCTAAAGCACAAGAAATAAAATCAGAAATCAATAAATGGAATGGCATCAAACTAAAAAGCTTATACACAGCAAAGGAAATAATCAAAAGCATGAAGAGAGCGCCAACAGAATGAGAGAATCTTTGTCACCTGTACCTCAGATAGGGCAGTAATATACAAAGAACTCAAAAAACTTAACACCAAAAAAACCCCCAAATAACCCAATTGATAGTGCACAAAGGAACTAAACAGACTCTTTTCAAAAGAATAAATACAAATGGTCAACAAATATATGAAAAAATGTTCAATGTCTCTAGCAATTAGAAAAATACAAATTAAAACTACACTGAGATTTCATATCACTCCAGTCAGAATGGCAATTATTAAGAATACAAGTAACAATAAATGTTGGTGAGGAGGATGTGGGGAAAAAGGACACACACATTGCTGGTAGGAGTGCGTAACTGATGCAACCACTCTAGAAAGCAGTATGGAAATTCCTTTAAAAACTAGGAATTGAGCCACGCCCCGGTTTATACCCAAGGGATTTAAAATCAGCACACTACAGTGTCACAGCCATATCAATGTTTACAGCAGCTCAATTCACAACAGCTAAGCTACAGAACCAACCTAGGTGCCCTTCAACAGATAAATAAATAAAGAAAATAAGGTATATGTACACAATGGAGTATCACTTGGCCATAAAGAAGAACTTTATGGCATTTGCCAGTAAATGTATGGAATAGGAGACTATCATTCCAAGTCAAATAAGTCAGTCTCAAAAAGTCAAAGGTTGAATGTTTTCTCAGATATGAAGCAGCAAATCAAAAATAAGGGGAGAGAAGACTAAAAACAAAAGAATAGAAGAAAGATCAGTGGAGTACTTGTGAGGGGTGGGTAGTTGAGGCAGGAGGATCCCCAAGTTCAAAGTCATCCTCAGCAACTTAGGGAGACCCTGTCTCAAAATAAAAAGTAAAAAGTGGGGGATATGGCTTAGTAGTCAAACGCACCTGAGTTAAATTCACAGTATAAACAAAACAAAACAAAACATCTATCAGTGGTGCAGACAAAGGGGAATGAAGAAAAGGGAAGAGGAATGGGACAGGGAAAGACAGTGGAATGAATCTGACCTAACTTTCCTATGTTCACATAAGAATACATTATAGTGAATCTCACCATCATGTACATTCACAAGACACTCATTAAAATATATATATATATATATATAAGTAAATGCAGAAAGGTCAGTAGAGTAGAGGGAAGGGAATAGGGGAAAAGCAAATGGGAGGGAAAGGGGAAGTACTGGGGACTGAATTAGAACAAATTATATTCCATGCTTGTATAAAATCCTACATGCCTCATATCTACTCACTGTTCTTACTAGGAAGTCAGCAAAACTGGAAGAAAAACCCAATAGTGATTCAATGTGATAAAAAACGTTTGCTTTGGGGTTGGGGATACAGCTCAGTTGGTAGAGTGCTTGCCTCACATGCACAAGGCTCTGGGTTCAATCCCCAGTACCACACAAATAATTCAATAAGTCAATAAATAAATGTTTTATGGAAGTTATATAGAGTTAAAGATTATAATTTCCTTGCTATCAAAGAACATGTGATAAAATTTTATTTCATAAAGAAGAAATAATAAATTCAACTACACCACAAAACTTTACCTGATGGAGAGAGGGCATCTGTGATTTAGAAGGGTCACTTATAAGGAACCTGCATGATTTCCCAGACTCCTTTGCTGATTTCCATATTTTCCCCATTTGGGTGATATTTCACAAGGTACTTCTGATGAAAGCACAAAAATGATAAAGGGGGAAGGTACTTTCCACCCCAAGCAAAAAGCTATTATAATAGTTACTGCATTTACTTTCTAAATGAAATGTTTTTTTAAACTGAAGATAATGACCATTTTGTCATGCATATGTATGTACTTTTTTCTTAAAATAGACTATGTAAGGGATCTTTGGTTTTCCTTCTCTAAAGAAAATATATAATTATGAGTATTACAGCATAATACTCATAATTTGACCCACCTAGCCAAACAAGAAGAAGGAAAAGTTCTCATTTGTGGGTAAGTACCTTGTTAAGATAAACCCACTAGAGACTGAACAACACCTTATATTTGCTTCAAATGGTTTTTAATCATGGGAGAAGGTACTTAGAAAAAGAAAGCAGCAGACCTAAGGATGGAATCCAGTTTCTAATTACCTAAATTTTTTAAACCACCACCTTGAACTCTACCACTGAATTTCTTAAAGGTCACCTTTTCCAAAAGAACTTTCCTAACTCCTCCTTCCCTCAAAACCAAAACCTGGTCTCTGCCTCCCCCTAATGCTCCTTAACAACAGAGGCACAGCTGTGTTGTAGATCTACCTCCTGCACCAGACTGGTGAAAGTCCTTCAAGGCACTGTGCGCGCCATCACTCCCGCAGTCAACCTCCCTGCACAGGACATGGTAGTTAAGACCAGTGGTGCTGGAGCTGCCCCTGGGTTAGAATGCTAGCTCTATCATTGCACGCTTGGACAGACAATTCTGTGCCTTGTTTTTTGCAGAGATAAAATGGGGGGATTAATAAAAGACCTTCTGAGATAGTTGTGAGATTTAAATGAATAAAGGTAAAGAACCTGGCACACCACAAGCACTCAGATGTTAAAATAGAATTACTATTATTATTTTTAAAAAATAAGTCTCTAATTCCTCACACTTCTCAACTCAAGGCTTAACCTCACTATCCCTGGGAAGTTCACACCAATGTTGTGATTTCAGAGAGTCAAATCCTCATCCAGCATGATTTCCTCTTTGCCTTTAATATTGCCGACATCTCTCTGATCTTGAGGCTCTTTTTTCCCCCTTTGTTTCCAGGAAGGACATCAATCTCATTTTTTCCTTTTGGCCTCTGTCCTTGTCTGGAGCTGCTAGAGATTTTGGCCATTTGATTTTCTTCTTACCCTGCTTGCTACAGACAAGCTTACCTACTTCAGTCTTTAACTTCTACAACATGCGTCCAGTCTATAGACAGATCATGTCCAAAAAATGACTAGAAGAATGATTGGGCCTATCAATATTTCCAGTCCAAGCTCCCTTTGAGTTTTTGGTCTTTATTTCTAACTGCCTTCTAGGTAATCTCCATGTAGAACAGAACATAAGACCTTTTTCTTGTCTACTCTCTCAATGGGATATGGTTAAACGGTGTGAGGTACTAACTGCGAAATCTGTTTCTCTAGGACCTGGTATCCCTGTTAGCTATCGATTCAACCTATTCTAATTCCCTAATCGCTGGCCCAAATATCTTCTCAATTGCCAAAATGAAATCTTTTCATTAAGGTTTCTATATTCTCACTCTTTATTATTGTGCCCACCACCCTCTGGTCTCCCAGGTTGGAGGCAGAGAGACCAGGGGCCTCATAAATAATGCCACCAGAATGACCAGCTTATACTGATCCCTTCATGACCCTGTTTAAATTTTTTTCATTACAGTTCATGTGCACATTTGAATATCACAATCTACTAGAATATATTTAATAAGTACCTCCCATGCTGAATAAAGTCCTAGCTCCCTAAGAGTTCTAATAAACAGTTTCTGCATCTTAAAACTTAGTTTGGCAAAAACATTATTTTGTTGCTTATGAGGCACCATTAATTCTAAGACACAATTATTCTGTTACCAACAAGGAAAAACTGCTAATTAAACGACGATCTATTTCTTATCACTTAACCTGTTTTAATTGAAAAATATCACTTTTTATTGAAAGAATTTTTTGGACTTTGGATACTTATTTTTGTCATGTATAATCTATGGTAACTACAGCAAATATGTAAAGTTGGCAATTCAAGGTAAACTGACTTTATCCAAATAAATAGTAAAGTGAATACTAAATGCTATATAAATAAAAAGAGGTGAGATCACCATGGATCTCAGTCACAAAACATAAAAATAATTCCTAAGAAGTATACAGGATATTTTTAAATGAGTAACTGAGAATTTTTTTTAAAGCAATCACTATCCTGTTCCAGTATAAAACTGTTCAATAAATTCAACTGGAAGTTGAAGTCTAACCAGAAAGAAACAGGTCAGTTAATTAGTTCAAAGCATGCTAGAAAAGCTACTCCTTTACTTTTAAAATTTAAAATTCAACATATTAAGTTATAAAATGGACAGATACCAAAGGAAAATATTCTCCACAGGAGAAGAAAAAAAGGAATGCCAACAAGATACTCACAAGAGAAATAACAAGAAGTAACCAAGCTTGTAAAGAAGCACTTTAGTTCACAAAAGTTTTGAAATAACTTAAACCATCTTAGGTAGAGAATGAAACATGAGAAAGCAGAGTGGAAAGTTCAATGTATTACATATCTGAGGATAGAATGGAAAATAGCCACATGCTGGTTAGATTTAAATTAAAATTCAGAAATTTGTGTGTGTGTGTGTTTGTGTCACAGTGTCACCTTTAATTCATAGGCTTGAATATTCCAATCTATTAAAAAAATCTATATTTAACCACCAAACCACATCTACTATGTCTGAATGTGTAAATATCTACACAAGGCATTAACCAGGCTGTAGCTTGCTTAAAACATTTTAAAGGATGAATGGGGTGTTAAAATCTTAGCCTTACCTCAGTTACAGAAAGCTTTAAATTTTTAGCCCTCATTTCCTTTTAGAATAGATGAACTAGACCTAAAATTTAATCAGGCTTTAGGTTATATGAGGTTGATCCATGTGTAAATATGCACTAAACAGATAAAGTACAAATATGCTCTGTATGCTGAATTAACATGGACATAAATAACATCACAACAAACTGACTTCCCACTTTTTATTAAGATCATTCTACGCACATTTAATGTGCCTGTTAACAAACACACTTCTCTATTAAAGAGAATACACAAACAATAATGTAGCCTTCTTACCTAAGTCAACATGAATGTATTGCAATATCTTAATTTACTTTGGAGCTATTCTAACCTGTAGTATTCTGTGATGTTTTTAGGTTAGGCCATAATTCTGATGTTACCAGGAGCACACTTTCCAGCATGGAGATAAAAGAACTCTGATCAGGAAACCTAAACACCAGAAGTGGTTACTTCAAATCCTTTTAGGACATTTTGTTCATGGTCTTCTGAATGGATTTTATCTGATGAGCTTGTTAATCAGCATAATGAATGTTAGAACTGGGCTCACACTGGTGGAAGTAAAGGATTGAATCTGTGGGCTTGCTAAAATGTTTTAGAGGCCCTCCCACCCTTGTATGAACAGAGTTAAGTTCCCTTGATGGCAACCAGAAGTCCAAGAATCTTGCCTGTGTCATGCTATCATGTCTTCCCTGAGTAAATGTTTCTTGAAAGATGTGTCAGAACACCTAAAAACAGAGATCAAGTTTACAAACCAACTGTACCATTTTGTGCTACTTGCTAGTGAATGTTTATCTAAAAATCATCTGTATGTCCAGCAATGTATATCCAAAACTGGCTTATATATGAGGCAGTGAGAGAGCAGGTAACCTGGACCAGCTTTAAGCTTTCTTCACAGATATCATCATCTACCTACTATCTCCCCAAAGGACACCCAAGATTTGGGTATGTCCAAATGTACTGTGAGATCATGGTTTGGATCCCTGTTATTTCACAGAATATACAAACTTTATGTAACTTAGCTCTGCATGGGGACTATGAGTGATGTTTAGCCTACCATTCTCACAGGCTTGCTGTTGACAACCAAATCATGGAAAAAAAAATGTACAAATGATTAAACCATCAAGTACCATAATCATGTGCAATATTATTAAAACCTTCCTGAATTTACACTGTGGAATAGAAGTGTGTTGGTCTTGTTACTCTACCTCTTTCCTAGATGTTAGTTTTACCTACATGTGTCTGCTTTAAAGGCCTTCATTCTGTTGCTTCTGAAACTCCTCCCCATTCACACAAGTATACATGCACACATATATGCTTTTAAAATCTAAAACACTCTGAACTGGAAATGTGATAAGCGATACTTGTTATTAAAGTAATTAAACAATCTCAGCATTGGCATAATAAAATGTGATACACATATAATTAACAAACATTAAGTAAGAATTACTAAATACAGGAGTAAGACAATGTGGAGGTTCTGCGTCCACCACTGCAGATACTTTAATTTGTAAACAGATGATGTTGGCCTGTCTGACACAAGGGTATCATATCTGTGCTTAGTCCTAGTCATTTAGGAGCTTAAAAACAACTTTATTTGATCTTAGAATGAAACTGCTCCAGATTGGTTCTCTGGATCTGAAGCTCAGAAGCATCTGCATATCCACCTAGATTCTATTTTATTCTAAAAACAGTGTTAGAAGAGAGTCATCATAACTTTGAGACCTGAAACTTATCATTATTAATATAATGCAAATGAATCGCTCAGTACACATAAGCAAGTAAATAGAAGGGCCAAGCTGTAGTTCAGCAACAGGGAGCAGATGAGGAATATTACAAGCTCTAGTGCCCCATTCTACCACTAACCATGTGATTTTCCATTTCCATTCTTCAGTGATTGTTCTTCTGAAAAAAATATGGTGCAATGACCTCCCAAGAGTCTCGGTATCGATACCACCATGTCTTTATGGAAATTCCACAGTTATTTGATATCAGTAATCCTTAGTTATAAAACCTAGTATCTTTGCCCCATCAATTGCTTCACAGCCTAGTTGTTCTCAATGATGATTTTCAGAAGGCTAGATTTGTTATTTTGGCAAAATCAAAGCATATATTTGAAAAAAAAAGATTCTCAATTTTTTCCTTACAAATATTTTAATTTGTGCATGTAAGTTGGCAAGTCATAATGCCAACTAAATTCACTAAATTAGTATACATATAACTTGTTAGCTTACTGAATATCTGAAAGGTGGAAAATATCTGCTAAATGTACAAGAGCAAAAATATAAATTGCAATGATTTGGATTGATTTTTCCAAACAACAACAATAACAACAACAAAAGGTCAGTTGTATGAAAGAGATCTGATTTTACTAAGAAGTCATGCTGTTCCTGAAATAGAGGAAAGATAAATTACAAGAGAGTTATGGGCAAACTCCCACACAAGCTGGTTAGTGTTCTTTGCAATGGTTTCAGCTTTAACCCATGATCTCAGCTATTTCAAAACCCTTAAGCCACTGCACAACAGGAATGAATCCATGAAAACATCTCACAGAAGTCATAAGAACATGGTGGATACATTCATTGGTAGTAAGTCAAATGGAAGGCTACATTGTAATGATGTAATAGAAGGACCCTGTCACAAAGATGTTGCTTCTAATCTCATCTCAAATATTCCCTACTGAATGATCCTTGCCTATTCACTAAGGATTTTTGAGTTTATTTTCCTAACTATAAATTGCCAGATCTGATTAATTCTAATAACTATTAAAAATAAAATTAGAGGGTTGGGGATATAGCTCAGTTGGTAGAGTGCTTGCCTTGTAAGCACAAGGCCCTGGGTTCAATCCCCAGTACCACAAAAAAATAAATAAATAAATAAAATTCGATATGAACATAAAAGTGGCTGAAAAATTAGTGCTCTGAAAAAGACTTAGGTGAGTAGAACTAACACTGAGGGATAAACTGTTGACTAGGGAACCATCCTAAAATTCTAGACCCAAATCACAACTTTCTTGTGTGAAAGATCAGGTTCACATGTATCAAAATTAGTTGTAACACACCGGGTTGGTTCTGAACACAGCAGACAACCTGGGTCAAGGAAGAAAAATTAATAGAAGACTTGTTCATAAAGCTTACTGCCTTGGAATAAAGCCCACATCTTCAAAAGCAGCATGTAAGATTCTCCATACCTGGTCCAAGTCACATTATCAGCCCCATTTCTCTCTATGCCTAATGGGACATCCCACACTGAGGGACTGCAGACACTGTGCTACCTCCCAAATGTACTGCACTTCCATGTTCCTGCTCTTGGACAGCCTCCACTGTGGCTTCAGGTTATGAATGGTCTCTTTCCAGCTTTCCTATTACCTCTTGCCCAGTGTGTGTGTGTGTGTGTGTGTGTGTGTGTGTGTGTGTGTTGCTGTGGATGAACCCAGGGCCTTCCTTGTATATGTGAGGCAAGTACTCCACCACTGAACTACATTCCCGGCCCTCTTGCCCACATTTATACCATTGTCCACCAGTTGTATTTCTTTTGGTCCTTTGGTACTTGATTAGTGTATACTGTCTTCCAAATAGCTTTCTCTGCTTCCTGTAGTTATTAGTAACAAGTCCTTCCTCTTTCCTGTTGCATTTATTTAATTATTTGATGCTGGAAATTAAACTCCATGCCAAGCACATGCTCCACACTGAGATAAACCCCTAGTCCAGGGCTTTTAAAGTTCAGCATTTGCTTTGCTAGACAGTAAGCCTCTTAGAGCAGAAGCCAGTCTTATCTTTGTTACACCAACCACTACTAGTGTATTTCCTTCTACAGAACATGTACTCCCTGAATTTTTGTGGAGCAAATATAAACAAGGTGGTCTCAAGACACTCTACAAGAAGAAGCCAGACAATACTCTAAAGCCAAATTAATTCTAAAGCAATTACAACATTTCTTAAAGTAAAATCTGAACAAATAGACAACTTAATTCAAAACAAAGACATGAAAACAAAACAAAAACCTGTGATTCTCATAACCAATCCTGCTATCAATAAAAACTAAACAATTTTTAGAACAGAGTGATGTCCTTTACAACAGGAGATGGAAAATTATTTCTCATCTCAGCTTCTACCACTCCCCCAGCCCACTGGGCACATCTAACTTTTTTGTTGTTGTTGTTCTTCATTTATTTATTTATTTTTATTTAAATCTTTTTTATTTTTACAGACTGCATTTTGATTCATTGTACACAAATGGGTACAACTTTTCATTTCTATGGTTGTACACAATGTAGATTCACACCACTCATGTAATCATACATATACATAGGGTAATACTATCTGTTTCATTCTACTATCTTTCTGTCCCCCACCCCCTCCCACCCCATTTTCCTCTACACCATCCAAAGTTCCTTCATTCTTCTCTTCCCCCCACCATCCCCCTTTATATGTTGTCATGCACTTATCAGAGAAAACATTCAGCCTTTGGGTTTTGGGCTTGGCCTATTTCACTTAGCATGATATTTTCCAACTTCATTCATTTACCAGCAAATGCCACAATTTTATCATCCTTCATGGCTGAATAGTATTCCATTGTGTATATATACCACAGTTTCTTTATCCATTCATCAATTGAAGGGCATCTAGGTTGGTTCCACAATCTAGTTATTGTGAAATGAGCTGCTATGAACATTGATGTGGCTGCATCACTGTAGTATGCTGATTTTAAGTCCTTTAGGTATAAACTGAGGAGTGGGATAGCTGGGTCAAATGATGGGTCCATTCCAAGTTTTCTGAGGAATCTCCATACTGCTTTCCAAAGTGGCTGCACCAATTTGCAACTATACCAGCAATGTATGAGTGTGCCTTTTTCCCCACATCCACGCCAACACTAATTATTGCTTGTGTTCTTGATAACAGTCATTCTAATTGGAGTTAGATGAAATCTTAGGGTGGCTTTAATTTGCATTTCTCTAATTACTAGGGTTGCTGATCACTTTTTCATATGTTTATTGATCACCTGTATATCTTCTTTGTAAAGTGTCTGCCCAGTTCCTTAGCCCATTTATTGATTGGATTCTTTGTATTTTGGGTGTAAAGTTTTTTAAGTTTTTTATAAACTTTGGAGATGAGTGCTCTGTCTGAAGTGCATGTGGAAAAGATTTTCTCCCACTCTGTAGGCTCTCTTTTCACATTATTGATTGTTTTCTGTACTGAGAAAAATTTTTTTAGTTTGAATCTACCCCATTTATTGACTCTTGCTTTTATTTCTTGTGCTATGGGGGTCTTGTTAAGGAAGTCTGGTCCTAAGTCAATGTGATGGAGATTCGGGCCTACCTTTTCTTCTATTTGGTGAGGGGTCTCAGATCTAATTCCTAGATCCTTGATCCACTTTGAGTTGAGTTTTGTACAGGGTGAGAGATAGGGGTTTAATTTCATTTTACTGCATATGGATTTAATGATACCAGGACTACCTATAGCTCTCCACAACCATGTTCTCTCTTGTACTCTGTTACTTATGCCTGTTCTACTTGTCTGGAGGAGTCCTTACAAAAAATCGAGTTCAAGCTCAAGAATGAACTTTCCTCTTAAACACTATCTATTTCCTTAGACAGATTAAGGTCACCTTTACATTAGTATTCACTTTCAACCCCATCCACAGAACCCACGTCTCCACTGTATCCATTATCATACTCCCAAGATGATTTGTTTAAATGCCTGCCTGGCCCTTCGTTCTATCAAAATATCGGGAAGAAAAGGTTAGTCCTTTTTCTTTGCATATCCAGTTCAGAAACACTCAATAGATAACTAGTGTCAGAACAAATCAACAGTGAGTAGAGGTACTGCCCAATCCACCAACATCAACTGTCTATAAAGAGCTAACCTAACCTGAATGTGTTCTCTGATATGTGGATGCTAATTCACAATAAGGGGTGGGGGGAGAATAGAGGTGCTTTGTACTACACAGAGGGGAGTGAAAGGAGGGGAGGGAGTATGTGGATAAGAATGATAGAATGAATCAGACATCATTACCCTATGTGCATATATGATTACATGATCTGTGTAACTCTACATCATGTACAACCAGAAGAATGAGAAGTTATACCCATTATGTATGATGTGTCAGAGTGCATTTTACTGTCATATATAACTACTTAGGACAAATAAAAATAAATAAATAAATAAACTCCAAAGAGCTAACATACCACACTGGGTCAGGGCTACAGGTTCACCCCTCATTATGCTTTGAAGAAGCAGTCAAGTTCTGGGTGCATCTCCAGCAGTACTCATTGCAGTCTATTTTCCCATAGAGATAATGCTATCACTGATGAACAGGTTCCGAGCTGGTCCATTTAATTTCATTCAATTGGAAGTTTTAACTATGTAAAATAGTTAAAACTGTACTGAGAGAAATTAGGTTTTCTACTTACTCAGATTTTATATCCAAAGTTCATTCTGAGACTACTTTAGAATTAACTTGGCTTAGAGTACTATTCAGTGGCTTCCAGTATAGTGTTGTTAAGAAAACATATTAAAATAGTAAAAGTTCCCTGTTTTATAGATTTTGTGGGCTAGACTAAAATCTTAGCTCTCACTTTTAGGTAAATACCTCTGGAAGAAGGCATTCCAAATCACTGTCGTCTTCTACCAGGCTCATATTTTATATCAGAGGCTTCCTTCAAACAGAGCACTCTCCCAAGTAGATCTGCCAGGGTGGCATTTCTCACCTCCTTCCCTTTTCTTTCTGTTACCACCTCCCACACTATATGATTAGGAAAAAAGGGGTTAATATTAGCCTGAACAAAACATAATAAACAAATATTCTGGGGGGGGTGGGAAATTATATACTACATTTACAATGATACTAACCTCAGCTGGGCCCTCACACTGCTGTTCCCTTCACATTCCCTTAAACCCTCAAGCTAACTGAGCACTTGGGGCTGCTTACTTCAAAGCTTCTCTGTGTTGCTTAAACTCCAATCTTGAAGCTACCTGCTTTCACTTCCAGCATCCCTCACTTCATAGAGAAATTTGTGCCAAATGGATATGGGTTATGTTAGTCCATTTGGGCTGCTATAACAAAATATTATCAACTGAAGTAGCTTATAAACAAAAGAAAGTTGCATTTCCCCCATTTGGAGGTTGGAAAATTTATGATCAATTCCACATCTGGTGAAGTCCACTTTCTGGCACTTTTTGCTGTGTTCTCACATGGTAGAAAGAACTAGCTACTTTTATACTAGCATTAATCTCCTTCATGAGGGCTCTGCCATCATGACCTAATCACGTCCCAAAGGCCCCATTCCTAATACCATTAACTTGGGAGTTAGGATTTCAATACAGGAATTGTGAGGGGACACAAACCTTCAGACCAGAGCAGGTTACCTTCCTGATCAGCCATATCTCCAACTCTAATTATAAAATGCAGTTCAGATCTGTCTAGCAAAATTATCTGACAAACTCATTACTTCAAGTTAATCCTCATGATCAGTTCATAAAGAAGATACCACTATACTGGGTTGACCCATGGATGAGCAAACTGAGGATCAAAGAGATTAAAGGATGTATCCAAAGTCTCATGATTACTAAATGACAAAACAGATAGAATGTGGTTCTCCTGACCTTGAATTCACACTGAGCTGTACCACACCTATTTCAGTATAGCCCCAACTTATTTTCTGAATTCTCCTTCTTATGTTCCATAGTCCAGTCAAATTGGTCAACTGCACCTATCCAAGCATTTGAACACAAAAAGTTGCTTTTTTTAAAAAAACAAATGCTGGGCTTGGGTGTAGTTCAGTGGTAAATCACGTAATTAGCATTCATGAGGTTCTTGGTTCAATCCCCAGCATCAAAAAAATAAAAAAATAAAATAAAAATAAAAAAACCAAAACAACCCCACCTAAAAGACCCACAGATGCTTTCTTTTTATGATTATAAACAACATGCTCATTATAGAAAATTTTGGAAAACATAAAAAGATGAAAGAGTAAGACTAAAAGTCATCCACAACAAGTGAAAATGAACAATCTACCACTATACACAATATGGATGAATCCCATAACCTTGAATGTGGGAAATTAGACACAAAAGAGTACATGTGGTAAGATTTCATTTATATAAGAAACAAAAACAGTCAAAACTATGGAATGCCACTAGAGGTTGGGGTCACGAAGGCCTAGAGTATGCAGAAAACACCCTGTTTCTTGATCTGGCACTTGCTGCCTGGCTATTTTCAGGGTGTAAAAATCAATGGTATGTGTATTTTCACATATGTGTGTATGTACACACACTAGTATAGATACACACACGTACATATATCATACTTGAAGTAAAAAATGATATTAATATTTTAGTGTATTTTCATTCTGGTATTTTTTTCCCTTTTGGTATGACTTTTTAAAAAACAAAAATAATTATGATCATATTGTATGTGCAATTTTGCATTCTGATATTTCACCTAACATAAAAGCAAAAACATTTACCAAAATTATTGTAAAGAATTCTTCATAAAAGAAATACAAATGGTCAACAAATATATGAAAAATGTTCAACTTCACTAGCAACTAGAGACATACAAATTAAAGCTACATTGAGATTTCATTTCACCCCAGTCAGAATGGCAATTATCAAGAATACAAGTACAGAGCTGGGGTTGTAGCTCAGTGATAGAGCACTTGCTTAACATATGTGAGGCTCTGGGTTCAATTCTCAGCACTGCATACACATAAATAAATAAAATAAAGGTCCACTGACAACTAAACTATTTTTTTTGAAAAAGAATACAAGTACAATAAATGGTGGTGAGATGTGGGGAGAAAGGTACACTTACACATTGTTGCTGGGACTGCAAGGTGACTGCAAATGGGTGTAACTACTCTGGAAAGCAGCATGGAGATTCCTCCATTTGACCCAGTTATCCCACTCCTCAGCATATAACCAAAGGACTTATAATCAGAATAGTATAGTAACAGCCACATCAATGTTCATAGCAGCTCAATTCACAATAGCTAAGCTATGGAACCAACCTAGGTGACTTTCAATAGATGAATGGATAAAGAAAATGTGGGACATATACACAATGCAAAATTAGTCATAAAGAAGGATGAAATCATGCACTTTGCCAGTAAAAGGATCGAACTGTAGACTATCATGCTAAATGGAATAAGATAATCCCCAAAAAACCAAAGGCCAAACATTCTCTCTGATATGTGGATGCTGATTAACAAAAGGCAGGGGTGGGGGAGTGGAGATTCACTGGATTAGATGGGGGAATAGGGGGAAGGAAGTGGGGTGGGAATGGGGAACACAGCAGAATGAAATAACACGTAACTTTTCTAGTTCTATATGAATACACAACCAGTGTAACAACCACAAGAATGGGAAGTCATACTTCATGTATGTATGATATGTCAAAATACATTCTACTATCATGTATAATGAAAAGGAATAAAAAAATTCTTCATAAGTACTTTTAATAGCTATAGAAGAGTCCATCTGGTGCTTACACACTTCCTTAACAATGTCCTGATATCTATCATTTGTTTCAGTGTTTACTATTATAAGTATTGCTGTAATGAATACTCCTATCCTTTAAGTTGTTTTAGCCACTCTCTCCTCTTACACTGCCTTATATGTTTATATTACACATTATAGCTGTTTTAGTCAGCTTTTCTGCTGCTGTGACTAAATGCCCTGACCAGCACAATTGTAGAGGAGGAAAAGTTTATTTAAGGGCTCAGAGGTTTCAGAGGTCTCTATCCATAGACAGCTGGTTTCATTCCTTGGGGCTCAAGGTAAGGCAAGACATCACGGCAGAAGAGTGTGGCTGAGGGAAGCAGCTCACATTTTGATCAGGAAGCAGAGAGAGGGGTCTCTACTTGCCAGATACAAATACATACCCCAAAGTCATGCCCCAATTCCCACCTCCTCCAGTCATACCCTAGCACTTCAGTTACCACTCAGTTAATCCCAATCAGGGGATTAATTCACTGACTAAATTAAGACTATTTCATCCCAGTCATTTCTCCTCTGAACCTTCTTACATGGTCTCACATGTAAGCTTTTGGGGGACACCTCATATCCAAACCATAACTATGTAATTATTTATGTACTTACCATACCATCATTGCTCAGTAAAAAGCTTCCCGTAAATCAGACCACATCACTGCACCTCCATCCCCACAGAACATTTTATCAGTTTTCTGAACATGATTGGGTACTTAATAATCATTGAAGGGTTTTCAGGAACCAAGTAAAACCTCCATTCCTACCAATCCAAATTTCAGTATCACCTTAGTGGTCCATGAAACTTGAGTGTTTTAGGCAGTAACGTTCCAAACTTCTTGTTTAGTCTGCATAGCTAAATGCTTCCAGTCAGTTAAGTGTGGCTCTGTTTGAGGGTATAAATACTAGACCAAACACTGAATTCACTCAACAACTGGCTATGCCAAGCCTTCAGAATCCAGTGAGAATCAGACACTGCCTGGCATTAATGAGTTTACAGTGGTGGATAATTAAATATGAATGCTGCTTTTAAGAAGAACCACAGTCAGGCAGGGAAGGTAACATAAAACAATCTGGAATCCTCCCTCTTGAACTTTCAAATCCAAATGCACAGGCAGGAACAGATACCATCCCTAGAGCCAAACACGGAATAGTCAACCTGGGTGGGTGCCTTCATGCTTGTTAGTCTGTGGAAGTGTGGGTCTGTTGTATTTAAGATATAGTTTGAAGTGTTTCACAAACATTATTAATGTTGTATCTCACAAAGGGCAAAATCGTGGTACCTTTTGTACTATGATTTTGCATTGTCAGATAGGATTATGACGATTATGACAGAAACAAAAAAGAGAGCTAATAAAAATAGCTGAGTGGTAAAAAAAAAAAAAAGCTCTCTTTGTTTCTCTTTTCTTTTTCTCCTTCTTTTCTCCCTCTCTCCTTTTCTTTCTTTGGAAACAGAATGAAGACTGGAAAGAACCCTGAAGGGCCAAGAATGAAACACAGGCAGGAATGATGAGCTAGAAGGCAGAAGACAGAGCTTCAGAAGTCTTTCCATTCTGAATGTGAAACAGAATGATCAAGACCAAAGGTGGAACGTGGCCCAGTGTTAGTTCAGGAGGCCAGGACATTGTCTGAGAACAGAAAGAATGAGCACAGCAGGGTTGATCCCACCAAGGTTCTTGTAATTCAAGAGGTGAGGGGTGAACATAGACATCAAGAGCTACTGAGGGGCTCCCCAGGGCCCCAGAGAAATCATGAAGGTGCCCCTGGCATCAAGAGATCTTTAATGTAGACAAAGTTTCTCCACTTTAGAAAAAGATGCCCCACAGAACATTTAGTAGCAAGGGCAAAATTGGTTATAAAGCTTCAAAGATCCAACTTACACTCCTTGAACTGCATCAGGGGACTGCAAGCTTAAAGCCATCTTACTCACTTTGAACTTGTGAACAAATGAGTTTAAGAGTCCTCTCAGAAGCTCACCTGTTTTAAGTGAGAGCTTCTAAAATTACAGGGCAAAGAATAAGAGTGAGGCTTATGGTATAGAAAGAAGGCAAGACAGGCTCCTATGGGAATGAGTGCCTCCTTCAGGAGGGAGGGATAGTTCCACTAGCTTTAGGACTACTGGGTATTTTGGTAGGCAAAGGAGAGGTGAAACCATCTTTTGTGTATGACCAGACAACAAGCTCATACATTTTGGCATCAATGTACAAGATGTCTTATTAATGTAGCTGCACACATGAGAACAGTAAGGGGTGGGAGGACCAACAAGCAAGAGGTAGGACGGCACCTGCAGCAGACCACAGTCAGATGTCAGAGGTCCTGTGTGTATCAGTCTCTATTCAACCCTGCAGGCACTGACAGGGCTGACATGAGTTCTGTACTCAAGAGCTCAAGGCTACACATGGAGGCTGAGTCTCAGAATGAGGAGAGCAGTCAAGAGGCAGCGGACTAAATGAGAGATGATGAATTAGGGTAAAGAATGATGGGAGGCAGGGAAAACTTCCTCAGCTGTCCTGAAGGTAAGATCAGAAGGATGGATGAGTCAAGGTGAGGTGGCACAGGAAAGCAAGATTAGGAATAAGATGAATGATGGTGCCACAAACCCAGGCAGGAAATAAGGAAGAAGTTGTGACATGCTAATCCTAAGGAAATGACATGTGGTTCATCAGCAGGGGTGGAACTAGAGTGCAGTGCACTGAAGGAACATGGATTTGGAAATTCATTACTGCACACATCTGCACATACACACACACAGTAGATCAATGAAAGTGGATGAAACAACAAACAGCAGAATTCTTACATTCTTAGGACATGAACCCCTTTCAGAACTTGATGAATTCTGCAAGACCTCTCACAAGGAAAGAGAGAAGGGAAGGGTGGAATAAGGGAAAGGAAAAGAAAGGCACACAAACAGACACTGAGAAAAAAATATCAGGACGCCCGTAGGCCCCTTGTGGCCCATATAGAGAACACGGGTTAAGAAATCAGGGTCTGGGGTGAAGAGTTGAGGGGGTGACAGGTTGCAAGAAGGTTTAAAACAACATTTTTCAATCAGGATGTTATTGGCAAATTGTGAATGATGTCTTTACCATACACAATGCTGAGCATCCTGGGCCCAGCCTCTGACCAGAAATATCCACACCACAGTCTCAGCAATAACCAAACACTGCCCTCATGTATTTCCAAATGGTACCCACCCACTGGAGAATCCCTGGTCAAGAAAGAGACGAGGAGGCAGCAAAGACGACTTAGAAAGATCAGAGATAAAAAGAAAAGCAGAACTAATTCTCAAAACATACAAGGTAGCTCCCCTTCCAAAATGTAACCAGGAAGGACCCTAGTCCTTGCCTTCCACCTGGACACTATCTGAGCCATCCCTGGATGGATTACCACATTCATCTTCCAGTTGGTCTTTCTGCTTTTAACCTTACTTTCCAAAGGCAAGCAACTTTCCATATGGCAGCAGCACAAGCCTTTGCATAATTTCAGTTAATAATAAATAGCATTTTTATATTACTAATCCCACAATGACAATGAGATAGGTACCATTACTATTCCCATGTTACTGATGAGACACGGAGAAGTTATGGAATTAATCCATGGTCACAGAGTACGGGACTAGGATTTGAACCCAGATAATTCCAGGCTCCAGACTCTTTTGACTACCACCCCACGCTGCTCTCTGTTTTCTTCATTTCTCTGTTCAAGACACTCAGCTGTCCTCTCACTTAGAGTAAAAATGAAGATTCTTGTCACAGTTAATAAGGCCCTAGTATAGTCCCCTGTCCCTGTCACATCCTCTTTGCCTGATGTCCAGTCATTGCCCCTCACTCTCCTGCAGTCTTGTCCTCTGGTTGTTGTGACATGGACACACCTATAAGCCCCTGCTCCAGGGCCTTTATGTTCATGATGTCCTCACTCTGGAGTGTTCTTCCAGCAGATAGTTAGAGAGCAGGCTCCCTCACTTCATTAAGGTCTCTACTCAAATGTGCTTACATTAGTGAGGACTTCCAGTCTACCCAATATCAAGTAACACTTCACCCACTCCCAGTGTTTTCTATTCCCCTCCTTGCTATATATATTTTTTTCTCCAAAGCATTTTTCATCATATAAATAAAGAGAAATTACTTGCTTATTTATCAACACCCCTAGTAGAATAAGCTCTCCATGGATAGAAGAGCTTTGTGTTTTTTCTCTGCTACATAGCCATGCATAGAAGGGAATGCAGTTGGGGAAGAATGAACACATAAGAGAGGTGCTGTGGAAGAGATGTTTCAAGCCAGAAGAAGTAAGCCCAGAGTGGCAATGTGTTGCAAAACACTTTGGATACATTAGGAAATGCAAAGTTTCTATTGATTGTGGCAGGTAAGATATTGATGTGTGTGGTTCTAAATGTTTCTAAGAAATGATACCTAGTTGCAGAGTGGGTATGCAGGTGACCTAATAGAAGCAACTAACACAGATAATTCCTGTAAGAAGCTGGCAGAGAGTACAGACAACTAGAAGGAACTGGAGACTCGAGGGAGACTTGAGAATACTGTTCCCAGGCTGAAAGCATGGTGCCAAGAAAGGTCAGAGTGGAATTTCGTAGAGAGAAAAGAATGCTGATGGGGAAAGACCTTACAGATGCAAACTCCAGAGTGTGCGGGATGAGAAGGATCTTTTGCATCAAGAAACAAACCCTCTTCTCCCACTCTGGCTGACCTAAAGAGATGATGCGCTAACCCTGGTACTCCGGAGAACCACCAAACTGGACAGGCCGTAGAGGGTTTAGAACTTGTCTTTCCCAAAGAGCCCTGAGGCCTGTCTGAACTCCCGGTTCAGAAAGAAAGAGCAGATGGAGCTCTCTGGAGTCGGGTGAGGGGAAAGGCACCAACTCTCCACTAAGTCACCTGATGCACATTCGTTTCCACATAGGACACATATAAATGTGTACTTCAAAACAACAGAGTAATGAATAAGTAGCCTAATTTAAAGATCATGAACTTGGTGCTCAGTATGTTTCATAACTACTCCAAAGCTATCCAGGCACAGCCAGGCTTTTAATTTACAAGGGCACTCTTTCCAATACAAACCCTATGGTGTTTCTTGATAAAATACAACAGGGAAAGAGATGGCTAAGCCTGGAAAAATGAAAATGAAAGGGGGATCTAGACTGAGATTTTCAAAGACAGAATACAGTGAAATAACAATCATTAACAGTAAATAACAAAGAGCACTTGAAATTAAAGTGGCAAAGAGCATAGGCATTGTGATAATAGAGCAAATAACAAGAAGGGAAATGAAGTGAGAGAGAAGGAATATTTGGAAGGTTTCTTTAGAAGTAGGAAGACTTCTATAAAGGCTACAGGAAGGAAACTAGAAATTTTATTAAATATGACAAAAGCACATTATCAAGAATTGAATTTAGATGTTTTCCACTTAGTTTGTGTTATCCAGCTATGAATGCCAACTGATAAAATAAAAAAGGATGCAAGAGACATCCTTACCCCTTTGAGACAAGGGCACTCTTTCCAATACAAACCCTATGGTGTTTCTTGATAAAATACAACAGGGAAAGAGATGGCTAAGCCTGGAAAAATGAAAATGAAAGGGGGATCTAGACTGAGATTTTCAAAGACAGAATACAGTGAAATAACCCCTTTGAGACAAAGGGGTAAGGGTAATTCAGTGGAGGAAAAAATACTCTTTTTAACACTGTTGGAATGATTGAATTTTCATATGAGGAAAATGAACTGTAATTCACAACTGATCTCATATAAAAATTAACACAAAATAGATCATAGACCTAAATCTAAGAACTAAAACTATAAAAACTCTAGAATACAAGAGAAAATCTTTCTGACCTTGGGTCAGGCAAAGATTTCTTAAAGTCATACTAGACATGCAATCTATAAAGGAACAAATTCATAAGTTGGAATTTCTCAAAAATTAAAATTCCTGCTCTTCAAAAGTCACCATTAATGATGCAGAAAAAGCGTTTGACAAAATACAACACCCCTTCGTGTTCAAAACACTAGAAAAAATAGAGATAGTACCTGAACACTGTAAAGGCTATTTATGCTAAGCCCAAGGCCAACATCATTCTTAATGGAGAAAAACTGAAAGCACTCCCTTTAAAAACCGGAACAAGACAGGGATGTCCTCTTTCACCACTTCTATTCAACATTGTCCTAGAAACTCTAGCCAGAGCAATTAGACAGACTAAAGAAATTAAAGAGATACGAATAGGAAAAGAGGAACTTAAGCTGTCACTATTTGCTGATGACATGATTCTAAATTTAGAGGATCCAAAAAGCTCCTCCAGAAAACTTCTAGACCTCATCAATGAATTCAGCAAAATAGCAGGTTATAAAATCAACATGCATAAATCTAAAGTATTTTTATAAGCAAGCGATGAAACATCTGAAAGGGAAATGAGGAAAACAACTCCATTTGCAATAGACTCAAAAAATAAATAAATAAAATACTTGGGAATCAATCTAACCAAAGAGGTAAAAGATCTCTACAATGAAAACTACAAAACATTGAAGAAAGAAATTGAGGAAGACCTTAGAAGATAGAAAGATCTCCCAAGTTCTTGGATAGGCAGAATTAATAGTGTCAAAATGGCCATACTACCAAAAGTGCTATACAGATTCAATGCAATTTCAATTAAAATTCCAATGATGTATCTTACAGAAATAGAGCAAGCAATCATGAAATTCATCTGGAAGAATAAGAAACCCAGAATAGCTAAAGCAATCCTTAGCAGAAAGAATGAAACAGGGGGTATACCAGAACTTCAACTATACTACAAAGCAATAGTAACAAAAATGGCATGGTATTGGTACCAAAATAGACAGGTAGATCAATGGTACAGAACAGAGGACATGGGCACAAACCCAAATAAATACAATTTTCTCATACTAGACAAAGGGGCCAAAAATATACAATGGAGAAAAGATAGTCTCTTCAACAAATGGTGCTGGGAAAACTGGAAATCCATATGCAATAGAATCAAACTAAACCCCTATCTCTCACCCTGCACAAAAATCAACTCAGAATGGATCAAGGACCTTGAAATCAGACCAGAGACTCTGCATCTTATAGAAGAAAAAGTAGGTTCAAATCTTCAACTTGTTGGCTTAGGACCAGACTTCCTTAACAGGACTCACATAGCACAAGAAATAAAAGCAAGAATCAATAACTGGGATAGATTCAAACTAAATAGTTTTCTCTCAATAAAGGAAACTATCAGCAATGCGAAGAGAGAGCCTACAGAGTGGGAGAAAATCTTTGCCACTCAGATAAAGCACTAATTTCCAGAATATATAAAGAACTCAATAAACTCTACACCAAGAATACAAATAACCCAATCAACAAATGGGCTAAGGATATGAACAGATGCTTCACAGAAGAAGATCTACAAGCAATCAACAAACATATGGAAAAATATTCACCATCTTTAGTAATAAGAGAAATACAAATCAAAACTACACTAAGATTCCATCTCACTCCAATTAGAATGGAGATTATCAAGAATACAATCAACAATAGGTGTTAGAGAGGATGTGGGGAAAAAGGTACACTCATACACTGCTGGTGGGGCTGCAAATTAGTGCAGCCACTCTGGAAAGCAGTGTGAAGATTCCCTAGAAAACTTGGAATAGACCCACCATTTGACCCAGCTATCCCACTCCTTGGCCTATACCCAAAGGACTTAAAATCAGCATACTACAGAGATACAGCCACATCAATGTTCATAGCTGCTCAATTCACAATAGCCATACTGTGGAACAAACCTAGATGTCCTTCAACTGAAGAATGGACAAAGAAACTGTGATATATATATATATATATATATATCACAATGGAATATTACTCAGCTATAAAGAATAATAAAATTATGGCATTTGCAGACAAATGGATGAAATTGGAGAATATCATGCTAAGTGAGATAAGCCAATCTCAAAAAACCAAAGGAGGAATGATCTCGCTGATAAGTGGATGATGACACATAATGGGGGGTGGGAGGGGGGCAAGAATGGAGGAAGGAGGACTGTATAGAGGGAAAAGAGGGGTGGGAGGGGAAGGAAAAAATAACAGAATGTATCAAATATCATTACCCTATGTAAATGTATGATTACGCAAATGGTATTCTGTTACTCCATGTACAAACAGAAACAACATGTATCCCATTTGTTTACAATAAAAATAAATTAAAATTTTTAAAAAAGTCACGATTAAGAGAGTGAAAAGACAAACCACAAACTGGGAAAAACTCTTTATAAAGCATATATCTGATGAATGGTTTGTATCTAAAATTCAATCATAAGGAAACAATCAACCCCCCTTCCCCCCCCAAAAAAGGGCAAAAGACGAACAAATACTTCACCAGAGAAAATGTAAAAATAGCAAAAAATACATTAAAAGGTGTTCAACATCACTGTTCATTAGACATATGCAAATTAAAAGCATACTGAATACTACAATAACTAAAACTTGAAAAAGTGATTATACCAAGTATGGGCAAGAAAAGTAAAGGAACTATCATGCTTACACACTGCTGTAAAAATGTAAAATGGTACTATCAACTTGAAAACACTTTGGCTGTTTTTTTGTTTTTTGTTTCATTTTGTTTTTATCAGGGGTGCTTAACCACTTAACCATATTCCCAAACCTTTTCATTTTTTATTTTGAGACAGGATCTTGCTAAGTTGCTGTGGCTGGCTTTGAACTTGTGATCCTCCTGCCTCAGCCTCCTAAACTGATGGGATTACAGGTGTGCGCAATTGTACCTGGTTAATTTGGCTGTTTCTTAAAAAACTAAGCAAACACCTCCCACTGGATCCAGTCATTCCATTTCAGGGCACTTACCCAAGATAATTAAAGTATAGGTCAATACAAAGACTGAACGCAAGTATTCATAACAGCTCTGTTTGTAATAGTCAAAATTAGAAAGAACCCCAATGTCCATCAATAGAAAGATAAATAAGCTGCTATACATTTATACAATTTCAGCAATGAAAAGGAACAAACAACTGCTATGTCAACATGAATGAATCACCAAATAATTCACTGAATGAATGAAGCCAACCCCAAACAAAATGCATATTACATGATTCCATCAATCTCAAATTCTAGAAAAGGTAAGCCACTCTATAGTGACAGAAAGCAGAACAACGATTCTGAAGGTGGGGGAAAGATGGAAAGAGAAAAAATTATAAGGGCAATAAGAAAATTTGAAGAGGATGATGGATATTTTCATTATCTTGATTGTGGTAATGATTTCACATGCATTTATATATTCAAATGTTGTAAATTACACAGTGAAGTATGTGTAGTTTATTGCATGTCAATTATATCCCAATAAAGCTGTTTTGAAAAAGAAATTCATGGAAAGTCAATAAATGAAGAACAAACAAAATAAAGTACAGATAAACTACTGTAAGGTTTTTTGACATTTAATGCATCAGATATAGAACCTCTTGTAAAAATGGCAGAATTTACATTGAACATTATAAAAATCCCCACTTTATTTCTCACTGGTATTTCTGGCAGAGTGTATATATTATAAATCTATTTAAAATTTTAAAGCAAAAATAAGTTCTTACTTTTCTAACATCTATTCATTAAGTCTAGTTTTTCAACATATATACTTACATTTGGCATAATAATTTAATCTTAAGTGATCTTCCAATAAAAAATTATTACAATTAAGAATAAACATGACATAGCATTCAGAAGCCAAGGACAGTTAACAAGAATGACAAAATATATCACCCATATGAATAAAACCTGGTGGAAAGTAATCATGACACTCTTATTACAACCTACACTTATGCCTGACTTATTATCAAAACAGAGTAAAATATATGCTACTGAATAGGAAATATTTTTCTTAATGCAAAAAATTTTGACAGTCCTGGAGCTAACTTAATTAGCTTTGTGCTATATCTGAATGTGATTTAAATTTAAAAAAAAAAATGCCCCAAATAAGTCTTCTAAATTCTATAGCAGGTTGTGAAATAAATATTATTGGTGCTAAGGAGTTCCAGGCAATTTGTTCAAGGTCACCAAGGTAACCAGTAGGCATGAGGGACAGAAAATAACAAGGGTTCCCAACCCTAACTTTCCTCCACAATGGTGGTTACTTGTGATGCAAATGTCCTGGGGGCACAGAAACCCTGCACAGGGCAAATCATGTGGTATGCCCTTCTCCAGATGGAGTCACACTCCTGATGTTTTTATTACAGGTAGAACTGGGGTCTAAATAAAATACCAACATAAGGCAAAGGGTTTGACTAAAGGAGGTATATGTCTATGGCTGACCAGCAAAAAAGGAGGGGGAAATGAGGGAACAAGAATAACAATTTCCTTGAGTGAAGGAAATGTATGAAAGCATAAGCTTCGTCTTTACGACCTAATGTGTAGACTGTGCACTCCTCTTTTGGGAAAACACCCAGCAGAGGGCTTGGCCTATCACAGGAGCTCAAAAACACAGCTGTAACTCTCTCTGCTCTCTAATCCAAGAGCACCCTAGCTGATCAAAGCCTGTACCACCTGAGGGTATCAGTTTGGAAAGCTGAAGGTGGAGGGCTGAGCAATGAGTTCTAAAGATACCAGAGTCAATCTAAGGTCTCCTCTATTCTTCTTCTTTTTTTTTTTTTTTTTTTTTTGCAGTGCTGGGGATTGAACCCAGGGCGTTGTGCATGCGAGGCAGGCACCCTAACAACCAAGCTATATCCCTCCCAGGTCCCCTCTATTCTTAGTAATTGACAAAATACAAAGTAAGAACTAGAGTTACAAGTTGATAACTGAAGGAAAACTATAGTCCTAAAAAATAAGTCATGAGAAAATGCACATGATTATGTAAGTAGAGATTACAAGATCAATAGTAAAGACTTACATACTTAAGAGTTATAGGACGTTGAACTAACATTTTGTAGAGTGACCACATAACAAAAATATTGAAAGCTTCAAGTCTTCTTTGGTCTTTGAAGGTCATAAGACTTCTTTGGCTAAAACAAAGAATGCTTTAGTGAGAAAGAAAAAAAAAAAAAAAAAAAAAAAAAAAGGAAAAACAAAAAAACTTCCCCACCTCTAGGTGGCTCCCAGTTTTAAACAACTACTCTTCTCTCTTAGCTAAATGGTCAGAGGATGTCCAGTGACATCAACACCTGGACAGTACCTAACATCCTTAGAGAGCCAACTCTCATTTTTCTCCTGGAGCTTCCCAACCTTCCTTTGAAGTCTGGCACTGAGCAGTGGATAGCAGCTGACTGGTGTGTTATCATGTGATATGGTATAAAATAGTATGGCATAATAAGATCTTTTCTTCCTTTCACTAATCCTCTACTGATGAGAAATGCATAATTATTTTAATGATGTACTTAGAAAAGGATTATCTACAACAGAAAATCACAAGGGTAACACTAATTAAAAGGTATCTCAATTTATTACTATGAATTTTCTACAGAACACAAATGCATTAATTTTACCTGATATCTGTGAAGGTTCTTTCATATAATTCACATAACCAGCAAAGAAGGAATATAGGGCAGAGTTGGATTGGCTTTTATATCACCTTGCAAAAAGCAAATTTAATAAGGATAAAGAAGGCAATTAAGATACAAATACAAAACTGATATACTATCACATTCATTATATCAACAAAGAGTTATTGAGCACCTAATATATATATACCAAGTAGTGGCGAATAAACCAGGCATTATCACTACCCTTAAGGGCAAGATTAAACAATAAAACAGTATAATTACAAATTATGGTAAATATTAAGAAGTAAAAGACGAATATACTATAAGGGAGAAAATTAAGGCTCTAATTCACATTAATGATAAGGATGGCCTTCTCAGAGAACATATAGAGAAAGGTTATTTAAGCTAGCACCCCAAAATGAGAAATAACTAAAGGTGAAGGTCCGAAAAGAGAGAGACCAGTTACAGGAGGCAATAGTCCTGAGGCAAGTCTGCTGAGAACTGGTCAAGATGCTGGCAAGAGATATAGGTGAGGGGGCAGAGACCAAATTACACAGGGCCTTGAAGCATGTTGAGGATTCTGTATCTTATTCCAAGAATAAATCTGTTAAAGACTTAAAATCAAGTAACTTTGTTTTTCTTCAGGCTGCTGTTAGGAAAACAGACTGGCAGAGGTATGGAGTGTGGGCAAGAGGCTATTGAATCTGGAAGAGATAACAGTAGTTTGAACTAGGATGGTAGCATGTTAAAGGCTGAAAATCAGATAGGTTAGAAAGAGATTTTCCCAGGAAAAATGAATAGGATTTTATGGCAAACTGGTTTCGAGGGGTTGATAAAACAGAAAAAAAGAGAAGATGAGATGAAAAATAGAGAGGGAACAGTTCAAAAGTCTGGAAGGTCATAAGCTCAGCTCTGGAGAAGTCTGAGATGCAGTCATTTATTGGCTAAGACATGTCAGGCACTGTATTAGGTGTTCTGTTCATCATAACATTCCTTATAGAGTAGAATCTCCATTTTATAAACAGCAGAATGTAGATCACAGAGGTTGAATAGATAGACCAAGACTATTTACCTTGGAAGTGAACAAGTCATACTTGCCACCCAAGTCCGCCTGTCTGTCTGGAGGGTAAACACTATTTTCACCATATAGAGTACTTGGACACTATCTTTATATTTATAATATCCAAACTTATTTAGGGTTGGAACAAGCAAGCACCAAATGAGAGTAAATAGGTGATACATTATTTTTTTAAAATCCAAACTATCAGATTTGTGATACATAATGTTTCCCTATCCAAATCCCATCTGCACTCCACTTCTACTTACAAAGAATTTTGCATTGTTTGAGCACTAGCAAGATAACTAAGACTGTAACATTTTATAAAAATTATCAAAACCATTATGCCAGGAATTAATCATAATGAAAACAGCAACAATATCCTGCAGCAAACAAGAGGTTTACTCCCAAGTCATTATATACATTAACTAAGACAGATCAAGAAATGAGTAAGTAACCTTGAAAAACTAATCATTTCTCAAAATGCAAGACATTCACATCAAAAATTGATACAAGCTACCAAGAAGAGAAGGCTGCAAAAGCCAAGCACTAAAGACTCAGATTAAAAAGTCACAGTTTTAAAAAACAAAAATAAAATAAAAGGCAAAAGTAAATCACAACCGCGTATGATTTTAAATCTGCAGTTTCCATATGTCACAACCAAACTCAGGAAACATACCTCATAAAAACAATTTAAACATCCTCTCCTCTTTGTAACTGCTTTTCCCTGCTGCACACTGACACTTCTACAAACTGAAATGCCTTTCCTCTCTGCACAGTCCCATGATTTGCTCCCTCTAGGGGCTCCTAATGTCCCCAGAGCTATTGAAGCCCAGAAATAAGGCTTAATCAATGAACCTACAAAGAACTAAATGGATTACTGTCAATTGTGTCAATTATGGAAAGTACCATCATGAGACTCTCAAAAGGAGGGGAAAAATTGAAATGGAGGAGATTTTTGAAAGATTGAATCACCTACATTACCAGTTATATATTGATGAATAATTACTTACATTACAGGTTACATATTGATGAATAGTCACCAAATTATATTCAGAGTTCTTAAAGTGAGGTGTGGTCAGGGAGAAATCCCCATGAAATAAACGACATTAAAGTATCATTAATATGTCCACTAAAAGAACTCACACAAACCACTTCCCACACTGATAGTGCTGTGTCCTGCAGCCTGATTCTTGCATCCACCCTTACCGCACCTCTCCCTGCAGAGAGCTGGCTGGCAATCACTGCTGCCTCATCCAGGCAAAGGACAGGAGGTTGAAAACCCATTAAGAAGGCTTCCCATTTTCTGTTCCTTCCTAACATGATTGAAACTCCTGGCAACTACCAAATGAAAGAATTTTTTTTTTTTTTAAAGAAAGAAAAACTACGTGGATCAGAAAAAATGGTCTGAAAAAGCAGAGATCTATACATAAAGACAGACCTAATGAAGAGTTGCTGGGACACAATCTACTGGAAAATCCATAAATGTTCGTCCCTGCTGTCACCAGGCTGGAGGAATTTTTTAAAATGCAATGCTTTGAGATATTGACAGGACTAGCCTGACAGGTTTAAATCAGCTAGGAAACGTGCCCTGCATCTATTTCCCTTCTAAATCCCAAAAGATCAGGGGCAATGTTGACCTGCAATTATATCCTAAGATTTCGCTGCTCAAGATTCCATTTGATGTGGGAAAGTAGTGGTTCAGCAACACCAGGCGGCTGTGTGATGCTAAAACAGCAACGCAACACTCATTACGAACCCAGGTTTCGCCTTAGAAAACCCGTGGGGCACAAGGACTCGCATTCAGAGCTCACGTCCCTTAAAGTTGAATCGATCAGGCTTTCTGCGATTTGACCTCTCAAAGTTTCTAGTCTGCAGAACGGAATTACTTTGAAAGTCCCCTCTTCTAGACTCCCCAGAAGGCTTGACGACAAGGGAAAAAAGGGGACGCACGATGGTCATCGTTCAAACAAAATTTAAAAACCTATAAACCAATCACTTTTTTTTTCCGGAGAAGAAAAGAAGCGTTCACTCCAACCGCCACCCGGCAGGCGAGCATCCGATTTCCATCTGGAGAAAAACATATTAAAGAAGCCAGACATACATTTCCCTTCCCCACAAAAGTGGCCTCTAAACTCCCTTGCCAGGACACTGGGAGGAAGCAGAAAGCCAAGAACAAGCTCGTACTTTTCGGTCCGAGGCGCGTGTGTGCCGCGGAGAGAAGGCGCAAAGGGTGACACACCGGGAAAAGGTGGAGGAGGAGAAGGGGGGGAGCCCGCGGCGGGACGGGGTTGGGACAGGCGGGCGACGGGACCCACCGTGCGGCCAGAGTGGAGAGGGGGCGGGGAAGGGGCAGCCCCTAGGCTCGGGGAGCGGAGGGAGGGTCCCGGCGCTGCCCAGAAATCGCCGCCGCCAAGTAAAGTTAATACTTACTCAGTTTCGCAACTGCGCCTCCCCCGCAGGCCGACCGGCGGCTGGGGACTCGGCGGCACTGGGGACAAGGCGGCGCTCCGAGCCCGGCGGCCGCCCAGCGCCGGTCCCCGCGCCGCCCGGCCCGGCGTTCCCCCGGCGCGCGTCCCGCAGCGGCGGGAGGCCCCGGCTCCGCGGCGCGCCCTCTCGGCGCACCTCCGCGGCCGGCTAGGTGAGTGTGGGCACCACCCGCGGGGGAGCCGGGTGCGCGAGTACGCGGGCAGCAGCCGTCCCCAGCGCCGGCACCGCTCTGCGGGCGTGCGGGTGAGGATCAGCAAGAAGCGGCGCGGCGGGCGCTGCGCGGGGCGGCCGGACGAGTGCGGGCGGCCGAGTCCGCAGCCGGCTCGCTCCCGCGGCTGGTGCCTCTGGGCTGGGGGCCGGGCCGGGGGCCGGGCCGGGCCGGGCCGGGCGGCCAGGCGGCTCCGCCCCTTCGCCGGGTCGCGGGCTGAGCGCGCAAGAGTTGCGGCGCGGGGGGCGCCCCCCTCGGCCGGGCGCTCGGGTTACAGCCGCGGCCGCCTGGCTCCCCCGCCCGCGCCCGCGCCTCGGCCGCCCGCCCGCGCCGGGCGAGACAGTGTAACGGAACTGGGACGCCAGCGCTGCATTGTGGGAGCTTTCGGGTGGCGGGGGAGCGCGGCGCGGCCCTCGGGCACACCCGGGCCAGGCTGCAACGGCCCCTCGCGCGTTCCCCGCCGGCCGCGCGCCGAGGCCTGCGGACCCGAAACCCTGACGCGGTGAGGTGACCAGGGTCTCGGTGACGCTCGCAGGAGCAACATCTTCCATAGCCCGGGGCTGAGACTTGTAAAACTGCCCTCTAGGGTCACCCCGGAAAGTAGGAGGCCTTTTCTGCAGACAGGGGGAAAAAAAAAAGCTTTTCATCTGGAGTAGCTGTGATTCAGCGTCCCCCTTAGCAGCAGGCAATGACAGAGGCAGGGGACGAAAAAACAAGCGAATGAATCACATATGAGTAACAAAAGTTTGGAAAGGCTGGGCACCGATTCAGAAAATGCCCCCCCCCCATCACTACACGTACACCTTTAAACTAGTCGATAATCAGGGAAGGAAATCGCTGCTTTCATCGGTAAGTGCAATGCAGACATGTATGTTGTTTTCACTCTTCACCATTTTTTTTTTTAATGTCATGCAATTACGCTAGCCATTGCAACAAAATTCAGTTTTGGTCCAGGCTTTTGCTCACACATGCCCACAACTCTGCAACAGCTATTAATTTGAAGGGAGATGGGTGCAGATAATGGAAGGGATGTAAGAAAGCGTTCCAATTATAAAATGCCCCCTTTAATTCCCAGACGCTAGTTTTTTTTTTTTTTTTTTTTTTTTTTTTTTTTTTATCATCAAAACAAGGATGTTAAATTTGAAGCACAACTTGTTACAGCTTATGTGACTCAGGACCTGATTTAAGTTTCGTTTTTTGACCCTTTGTTTCTCGTTTTTTGACCTTTTACTCCATAGTTCCTTAGTTCCTCTGCCTTGCAGGTGGACTGAAGAAAGGGCTCTGGTAAGACGAAAATTTGGCAAGTCAACAAACATTTGGTTAATTTGTGGAGAAGAGCTCTCCATGATCCAAATCAAAACTTATGGGAATATGACTTAAAGGTGAATCTATACAGCATGGATCCTTCCTTAACCCTACTAGAATCTTTTCAAAGGAGTTGTTTAGCCTTAAAGTAAAATGTGTCCTCTTGTACCTTTTCAACCTTCACCCTACAAACAGTATCAGCCACTGTCTGATTGTCAACTAATGGAAAAACTTTATCCCCATCTTATTCTGCTCTTGGTGGCATTTGATGACATTACCTCTTCTTTTAGAAATTCTCTTCCTTCTCTTACTTTAATGTCATTTCTTTGTTGTGGAAGTCTTAAAACAGAGACAAACAATAGCAGGCAGAACTGTGGCAATTAGAATGCAAGATTTTATGGAGTAACTGGACCTTAATCTATTTTTTCTTGGTTATCAGGAAGGATCCCCACCTCAATTTTATCACACATCCAGAGGTGAACAAGTTGACAAACTTGTGACAGTCAACTCTCATTTCACCAGCATTTAGTAGGATTAAATTTACTATGATTGAATAGTAATGTCCATGTTTAGGAGAAGCCCTTACCAAGATCCAGGCACCTGGTGAGGTATCTTTGTTTCCAAAGCAGAATATGCCTTACTGGTGACTGCCAGAGTCACCAAAGTCATGAATTTGCCTCCATCAGTGAAAAAGCTCTTCCTTATTTCAGTCCTATTTAGTTGCATTCTTTCTTCTACACAGTATAATTTAAGTTTTTTAAACTGTATCATGTCCCTGTTAAGCTTTGCTGAGATCACACCAAATGTCTTTCTTTGATGGCATGTGTAAATAACCCTACTTGCAGATTCTAATTATATTCTTGGAAAAGTACATAACTAGAATGGGTGAGTATTCATATAGTACAAACCCTATTAATAACCAGATTTGACTTTTAAGAAAACAACCTGATATTTTGGATTCATAAGAGATGAGTCTAAAGGGAGACAGGCCAAACTGGAGCACACTGGAATGAATAGGAGGTAAACACCTGGTGATGTACTGGCAGGTACATTTCCTATTACTACTATAACAAAGTGCACAAACTCAGTGGCTTCAAACAATAGGAATTTATTATCTTAAAGTCCTGAAGTTCAGAAGTCTAAAATCAAAGTGTGAGTTATGTTCCTTCTGGAGCTGAAGGCCTTTCCCAATTTCTGGATACAGCTGCATACCTTGGCTCATGGCTCCTTTCCTCTGTTGTCAAGTCCAGGAGCAGAGCATCTTCCTATCTCTTCTTCCCTCTCTTTTCTCTCACTTCTACTTGATGGTGAGGGGAACATCTCTTTCTCTTGAGAATAGAAATTGGTAGTAAAAATGTTTCTGACAATATGCTAGAGACTGAATTGAATTGAATTACTTGAAGGAAGAGATAACAGATGACTTTATTACTTGCCAAATCTTCACCAGGTTTACTTGTTTGACTGTCACATTGCTGCAGAAGTGACTCTCTGCCTCAGCTAAATCTGTATTCATCCCTTGACCCATGTAACTGAAAGCAAGGCGTTCACACACTAAGAAAGCCTAGTTTACATCTGCATTACATAGGGATAAATCTATGCAAATCACTGGCAACTATTTTATGATGTCCAGGGAGTCATTTTGCCAAGTTTGAGAAATATGTTGCTAGAAAGCATTGTCCATACTGGCCTACCAGGGAATAGCAACCTGTAAGATAGGCTGAGAAACTAGTGATTCTAGACTCAGTAAGGTCTATGGGACACAGTTGTGACTCCATTCTAGACTAGCTAAGATACTTATACCCAGACAGAGGATAGATAATCAGTGGTCAGAATCACCAAGGGCAAAGT
Organism: Sciurus carolinensis; assembly: GCF_902686445.1. NCBI lineage: Eukaryota > Metazoa > Chordata > Mammalia > Rodentia > Sciuridae > Sciurus > Sciurus carolinensis. Next base: position 92,040,610 of record NC_062216.1, on the reverse strand, counting down.
ATTGGGCACTCCCTTCATGAGGAAGTCCAGGGGACCATCAAAATAAAAATTTTGTTTTCACAAGTGGGTCTGTAGTACAAGAAGGAATAAATTATGGACTTCTGAATATAACTTACAAGGTTCTTTATTATCTGACTCTGCCTGTCTTTCTCTCCCCCTTTTCTTCTCCCATTCTGTGTTTCACCTATGATATATGTACAACTCCCTGACCTATTAAATGGTCATTCATGTCTCTCACCACATTCCCTGAAATTGGTGTTTACTTGCAGAGAGCTCGTCCTCCCCAATCTCAGCCCTATACCCTTATTAAAGCCAGGGAGCATGTTATACTCCTCCCCTGACTCCCCCATGCCTGACCCAGGGCCTAGTACAGTGAGGAGCTTAACTAGTACTAGTTGAAATAATAATTAACAAGAGAATAACAATATAAATTTAATAAACGAATGCTACTTGCTCTCACAACTTTCTTTGCTTTTCCTCCTCAAATATAACCAATGAAGATTTTCATCATTTTTTTCAGTTAATAATGTAATTTTTAATAATTTAAAAAATAAACTAAGATACTGGTATTACAATAATGGACAGAACATAATCTGGACCTTCATTGAGCTCACAGTTCTAAGGAAACATGCTAAGACAAGGAAAATGAGGCAAGAAATTCTATCTATTCTATTCCTTTCCTTTCCTTTTTTTCTTAGTAACAGAAATCTGATTTGTGTCCAGCTGAAAAACTTTATTGCATAACTTCCCTTGCAGATGGAGATAAGTAAGTATAAGTCAATGTCATGTAGATGAAAGTTGTTTGGGACTCCCAGAAAAACTCCTCTTTGTGTGTTGCTGGTAGGGCAATGGCAAGGCTAACTCACTAACTCAAGCCCTATTCCTGCCTGGAACATGGATGAGATAATTGGAGCTATAGCAACAGTCTTATGAAATTGAGGCTACCTCAAAGACCAAAGTCATATGCTAGTAAAGATAGCAGGAAGATGAAAAGCACTATCCTAATATCCCTGGATTACCTACCTGTAAAATCTCTTCTACATGACAGAAAAATAGCAGATCTCTTAATTAGAGCAAAACACAGTTGCCAACTAATACAACAAATAATTATGGTGACATTAGAGGTATAGAAGGGTGTATGTAGATTACTGTAGGTGTACATTTAAGGAAAGGATGAATTTTGCTTGAAGGAAAAGGAGGTTGGAAAGGGCTTCACAGAAAAGATGACTTAAATGATATGTAGCTATTCATTCAGCTTGTGTTATGGTTTAGATATTAGGTGTCCCCCAAAAGCTCGGTGTGTGAGACCATGCAAGAACATTTGAGAGGTTACATGTTTAGGTTATGAAAGCCTTAACCCAATCAGGGAATTAATCCCCTGTTAGGGATTAACTGAATGATAACTGAAAACTGGTAGGGTGTGGCTGGAGGAGGTGTGCATTGGGGGCATGCCTTTGAGGTTTATATTTTGCATCTGGTGAATGTAGTGTTTCCTATCACCATGTTCCAGCTGCTTTCTGCTGCCTCACTCTTCTGCCATGATATTCTGCCTGTCCTTGAGGAATGGAGCTGGTTATCTATAGACTGAGACCCCTGGAAACCATGAGCCCCCAAATAAACTTTTCCTTCTCCAAAATTGTTCTTGTTGGATTTTTTGGTCACAGCAGGGAAAAAAACTGACTAAAATAGCTTGGAAAGAAGGAATCTCAAGTCTGATATTCCAGGTCATTTTTGTTTGTTATAAAGTTGATAGAGCTGAAAAGTTTGTTCATTTTTGATTAGAGAAGAATGATGTGGTATTAAACATAGGAAATGATAGAAACTCTTAAAAGTCTATAGCAGGAAGATGTTGAAGAAGTATTAATTAAGGAAACTATCATATTTTTTACATCTCTTTGCCTTTCTCTGATTTTTCCTATTTTTTTTGATTTTTCCTATTTTGAGAAGAAAATAATATATATTTTCTCCTCTTTATTTCTATACATTCTAATATTTAACCACTTTTTCACTTAGTACATGTGAGATCATTGAGAGATTTGGCCTGAATTACTAAGTCTTCATTTATCTACTTTTACTGGTATGTTTAAAAAAAAAAAGAGAAAGTGATCATATTTCCTCTTCTTGTCTGTGTATGTATTTATTAAGCAAGTAATACCATTAAGCAATGGTATTCTTTCCCGTTCCTAATGAAATCTTGTTCATGCACTGAAACACCATTATGATCTATAAATATTGTGGTGTATTTGGCCAAAATGAGGGATTTTTTAGAAACAAACTAATAGTTCTCAAGTATATTTAATTTAATGATAGTGTCTTTCTAGAAATTAAATTTTAGTTAATAAATCGTAAACAACCCCTCAAAAGATCCTCCAGTAATTTGATGGAACAGGAAGATGATGATCAGTATAATAAAATACAAGGAAAGAAAATAAAGCATAAGCTATAAATGGAAACTATAATAGTTATGCCAAAAGGAATACAACCATGTTTAAAATAATATTTAAAATATGATTGTGTCTTTCTTTAAGTGGAAGTTCTTAATGAAATTTTAAGAAGTCTCAATTCTTTTATTATAGACTGGAAAAATGGATGTAGTTAGCTCAGGTGGGAAATTCTACCTGGAGCCTATTCTAGAATAAGGACATTGAGGGACAACAGTGGATTAGGTGCCAGCTGTTATGAAATTGCATCTTTGCAAATACCTGCAGTAAAATCTGGTCTGTCTAACATCTTTCAACCTGAATGCCACTCACCAATCTCCCTACATTGCTGCAGTTCTATAATTGAGGTTCATAATGATGACCCTGATATGACTTATGAATCATAGCAGAAAGATTAAATTATGTTCTGCTTTAACTTCATGTATTTAATTATATTTTTATTAGTTGCAAACTGGGAAATGTGATCTGTTTTATAATACTGCTAGACTGACTAGAGCTGCTTATCAAGGACCTTGCATCCTCAATTTGCAAAGTTTACAGCTCAGTGCAGTAAACCAAAAAACAAAAAAACCCTGCAACAAGTTATTTTAAAATGTGTCAATAATAATAATTTTGAAATAATTTAGAGTCATACAGCCACATTTTCAAGAATTGTAACAAATGTATTAGTTAATAATTGCCACATGGCTAATTCTTTTAATAAGTATAATAATTCATGTTCTATAGTGAGAAAAAAATTAGCTTAGAATCAGCCAGAAAGCAGACGTAGACATAGGCCCAAGCATTTTGTAAATTGAGTTGGTTGTATGTCCAAGTTTGGATTGAGGGTCCTGTCAAGCCCTCTCATTTCATGTTTGGTTTCTCTAGAGATGCATTTGGTGGCTCGATGACAGTAAAGAATCTCCAATACACATATGGATCAGGCATGTGTCTTGGTCACATTCCCTGGAAGCAGAACCTGAGACAGATACTATTATACAATTGACTTATTGAGAGTATGGTCTCAAGAGAAAGGGAGTAAGGAAGGTATCATGGAACCTGGGGGATAAAGCTAAGCCAGAATGTGGTCTCTGCTAGAGACCAGCTTTGGTCGGATCCTGTGGGAAACTCTAGAGTAGGAATTGTACCATCCAGTTGGTCTCCTTGTCACAAGACACCAACCTTTTTGCACCCCTTGTCAGTCACTCATGGGCAGTAGGTTAGTGGGAATACCCAGGCAAAGAGCTGTTCCTGAAAGGGCAAGGGTAGATCTCAGAGCAACTAATACTCATGGCAAACAATGTGTGCACCAGCTCAAGAAAGGAATCTGACCAGGGCACCAAGTGTACCTACAGCACTTGGGAACATGGTTGGTTAGAGCAGCAGATCAACCTTTAATAATCCTATGAAAAATGAAACATCCTACTGCATGTAATGCAGGGCCAAACAGCACTAAAGGTCTTGTTTGTAAAGGAAAATATATTCGAAGTAAAATTAGCAAGGAAAGGAACATGTCTCCTCTTTTAGCAGGGGGCCTGATAACGTTGTTTCTTCCCACCTATCTTTTATGCCAAGCAGTAGTGGCTAGTGGTGGCTTTTTGGACTGAGGCAAGGTGTCCAGCAAAGGGACTAAAGATGTTAGAAAAATAGTGGCTAGATCTCGTGAATCTGGGTTGGGACAGGGAACTCGTGGGTAAAGGCCTAAGTCTCAGTCACAGATGCCACTCTCCCCAGTTTGTCTCCCACTTGTCCTCCTGAGTTCTGTCTGCAGTTGTACTTCACTCTCTTTGGACTTCTCTTCCACCACTCTTCAACCTAACAAACATTCAACTTCAGCTTCTCTAAAACTTTCTAATAGTTTGACAGCTAAATATGATGGTGAGTATGAGAGGGAAAGGAGTAAGTAAAAATCCTTCCCATGCTTCCCCTTCTAAATGTAGCCCATTAAACCTTGGCCAGTAGGGGTGGGTCTTTGTGAAAAACAGGAGCCATGCAATTGACTGACCTGCATTTCAGGGACGTGCCTGGGATGGGATGGGTAAAGCTCTAACATGCACTGTGGGAGTGAAGGAGACGACTCAGAGCTCCAGAGCGGGTACAGGAGCAGGGACAAGGCAATGCATGGTGTGTCTCCAGCAACTGCAGGTACTTCCTTCTCCCTCCACCCCCACAACCTCAGGCCTTTCACCAACCCCAGAACTTCTGCTGAAGATAACCATTTTAGACTAATGAAGATCCTCTGATGAGGGTGGCCGTGGGGCTAGCGTAGCAAGATACTGGTAACCATGGGCTTTGAAGGAAAAAAGGAAAGGTGTGTGTGTGTGTGTGTGTGTGTGTGTGTGTGTGTGTTTAATTTTACTCTGGGAATGGAAGAGAAATTTCCTTTTCCCTAAGGCTAGAGTATAAATAAATGACACCAAGAACTAATGATATGGAAATTATAAATATTGCCACTTTGGCTAGAATTAGAACCACATTTCCTGAAACTGCCCTCAGCTAAGCAGGATTTGGAGGTAGCTTCCACCAGTACAATACAGTATGGGGTACAGTACAGCATTATGGTGTGTGGACACCATGTGGTGCAGTGTAAGTTAGATGTGACCTGGTTAGGACATTGATGTTGTCATCATCCCTACCCTACTACTTTCTAAGAGAGGCCCTTCCTTTCTTCTTGCTCCTTCATCTCTGAGAAATCCCATCCTTCCAACCTCTATGGGAAGTGAGCCAACTCATCAAAGAAAATAGAACTTTAAATGAATTCTCATGCCCCTTTCTTGAAAGGTTGGAAAGATAGTAAGACAATCTTGATTCAAATCCTGGTTCTGCTTTTTACTGTCTGGATGACCTT